>NW_019213495.1:177321-317164 GCF_002532875.2 Varroa jacobsoni
ATACTGCAAAGGCGAACGCCTCCGTTGGTCCTGCTGAAGTAGTAGTAGTGATGGACTTCAGTCTATCTTCAACAATCTAATCCAAGAATCGCATGTAGTCCAAAAATTAAACCGTCAGGTAACGGTTACTAATAATGCTTATACACACACCTACGTTTTATCGACAGCGTTACGGTCTGACCATTGGCCGACAGCTCACCAAGTTGCGAGGGTGCTCCCTTGTTTCAGTACAGCTTTATTGGTGCATTGCTGTCTCTTCACGTGCACTACCACCGTATCTGGCCTCTTTGAAACAGCGTAGCAGTTACATGCGAAACACCTCCCGCCGCGGCGGTTGTCCAGTGACGAGCGAGGCCAGGCGCGTTGAGTCAAGCTTTCGAACGCGTTTGTCTACCTTAATGGAACGTTTGATCAGACCGGATCAGTTCGCCTTCAGTTTAATTCCGCGTCACATCTTTCGTGTTACGCCACGCCAACGAGCGTGCTGACGCAGCACGACACGAGACCATCACACACCTTAGCCCAGCCTCTTACGGAGTCCTGCTTGATGGTGTGATGAAATCGCTATACCGAAAAACGGTTAAAGGACAAAATCGAACAAAGCCACTTACAGGAGAGAAACTAGAAGCACTCTGGTAGAATTAACACCCCCAATAGGTCGATATAGTAGCGCGCAGCCAAAACCACAAACCCGGGCGCCTCTATCGTGCCTTCACAGCCCAACACATTAACTATCTGGATCGCGCCATCAATAATGCGACGATGATCTGAAACAGTACACGCTACTTGAGGTACTCTTTTGCTCTGCTATGTGGAACAGATGCTGCATTTCAGTTAGGAAACCTATCACAAATACTTCGATATGCGGTTCGACATCTTGTAATCCTGCCACTACAGTGAAATAAAACGAAATCAAGAATGATAAATCATTTTTGTTGCTTTTTTAAACATGTATCTCCATCGACAGATAACGGCTTTGTATAATTGAGGGATAGGTACACCCAAGTCAAAAATTAAAAAGTTTGTGTCGAGTCGGAGAGTAATATAACAGCCTTTCAATCGAATGGTTTCTCGCTCAGAACACAATTGATAGAAAAGTCGTCCACTGGCTTAGTTGATCAGGACGAACACCCGCGGCCAGAAGGCACGACCAGCTGTAATAGGAAGGCGTGAACTAAAGATTGGGTGGGGAGGGGGTGACATCATCGGGGGAGCAACTATAATAGCAAGAGCAAAATCAACAATTTAGTAAACAACGACCTGCATTCATAAAGTGACTGTGATAGGCGTCGGTCGGTTCATCGTTACGTAATGCTGTCTCAATGCTGGGTGATGATGACTTTGGTGGCGTTATCGTCAACGTTGTTAGACGCTTCGTGGTAGGGGGCGCCTTGTGGCACTTACTAGCGAAAACGCTGTAGAAGGCTGACGGCGGCAGAAAAGAAAGTAGATTTGCTATGCTCCTCAGCTTTCACGACCAAACACGGTTTGGGCTGGCCATCGCTCACTGTTCCGAGTGCTAGCAAAAGTACGTTATTAGTTCCATAACAGACATTGACAAGCCGAAAAATTGCCAGTGATATATGTGAGACATCCGGCAAACCGTCTATTGAAAACGAGATTTTTTTTCTTATCGCTATAGCTTATTTTTAGTGGGAGGTAGTACATGTAGCTTCAACGGACTATGTCCGCCTGTTACGAAGCACGCCTCTACCACTTCAATGACGAACTAGAGTAACGGCGAAAAGCAATAACAATTTGCGTACGTTCAACGAACGCTACGTAAGAACACAGAACTTCCGAAAATGATTTGTTTCTTCACCTGGCAACGTCAGATCTTGAAGTTTATTGTTATTATTATTTTTTTTTTTTTTTTTTACAAATCACTATACATATGTAATGCTTATGAACGTGCACGAACGATAAACGAGTGCGGCCGAACTTTGCATTCGTGCATCAAATGGTCTTCTAAGCTTGATTTAAGACATTTACCATTAGATAATTGACAGAGCATCAGAGGTGACTAGGGTCGCGATGACAAGAAGGTCGTTTTTATTAGCAGTTTCTGTAACGTGACCACCGCAAGTACGAAAATGGAACGGGGAAACGAAGCGGCACGCCGCTTAGCCACTTCCCTTGTCCTTTCCGCTGTTCACTTTAAGGACGACGTTTACCGCAATAACAAACTAGTTGCAGTGGCGAACTGGTACTCCAGCAAACATTGTTCACTTCTTATCTATGTCACTTCCACTCCACTACTCTTGAGTAGGACAAGTGGGCCTAACTATTCAGCAGGCTAGGTTAGCCAGGCAGTTGTGAACATAGAACACGCTGATATACCACATATTGCAAGAGAAGGCAGGATAGATCCGTTCGTGGGCTGAATAACCCAACAGAAATAATCGGGCTTGATTTGTACAGCAACAAGAAGGCTTCTTGGCCTTCGACCTCGGACACTATCAGATTGCCAGATAAGGTAGTAGAATCGCAAAATAATACGTCCCTGGCCTTTTTTTAGACAAACAGTTATCGAGGAATAGAAGTGAATTCGCTGGTTCAAGGTGTTGGTATTCAACGATTAGATTCACACTCGTATCTGAAAGCTGATCATATCTACGATAGGTACACTTCTACTGCGTACCAGAACGCTCATTGCACGCTGACTCAGTCTAATGTCCGACAGGAGAAACCCAAGTCAAAAAAAGGCATAGCTCTGGGACGAACAGAAAAGCCACGTGATGGAACCGAACTGCTCATCCCAACGTGCAATAACGTCAGCAGTAAAAGTCCTATGGCTATTTGCTTTTTGAGGCTCAATAATAATGCAAGAAAGACGAAGCGGTGTTAGAAAAATAGTTTTCGTTTTTATGCTGTTTACTTAAAGACCAATTATGTGTTCACACAATGCATTCTTTAGCGGGTGCAACCCGACCAAGTAGCGACAAGAAAACGCTCACTATGTGCATCGTCGCTGAACGCTCAATCATGGCACTGGTATTCGTCACCCCCCCTAATCGTCGCTCTTCGTTCGCCGCCTCTCGGTTTTCTACGACGAAAAGAAAATAAGATAAAGACCGAAAACGCCAAAGTGCTGAAAACAAGGCGGGCAAGCAGAAGTACAATACGCTGAACTTCGGCCTTCTCGGTGCGAATCGATTGGTTTACTAATATCTCCTTAGTTAAGACCTTAAGTTGAAGTCTACCATCTGAAACATGCAAGCCCTATTGCGCCGCATAGCTAACACCACCATATAGCCATACGACCATAACGACCATACAGCGCAGCATTATCACTTCGTACGTTCGGGTACAACTGGCCATTGGAATCTTCAGCCGAACCGTTTACGTCCTACTTACTCGAAAACTTTCTATTTACAAATTTCGGATCGTGTATGTCTTTCTTGATCTCACTCCTATTGAAGGGTGTTGGTTAGCTGTTATTGAGCTAGCTATGACCGCCTGTCCGTTTACAGCGAAAACTCCAAAGCGTACTCCGTATACCCGCTTGAGGCTTTCAATATGATTGCTATAACATCTGACATATAGCATCTAAATATAACTGGCCTGCGCTTGAACACATCCTATAACGAGCTTCTATGGCCGTTGAACTGATGCGCGCGGCAGTTCGTTCCGGGCATGTTACTCTTGATTATTCTCCACCAAAAATCAACGGAGTTTCTCGCTGTTGCCGCTGCTTCTAGAGGCCGTTGGCTGTTGCTGTTCAGCGTAATGCCTCGCATAAGAGTATCGCGGAGTAAAGAAATGCGAAAGGTTCGTACCCTGAACGACCTGCCTTCATGCCCTTCCTTCAAACCCCGGCTGTCTCCTTTGCCCCGTACTATTTCTGCGACATGCTGAGCTACTCAAGAATGCGCAATAATACTAGTGCACAGTAGGTAGGTTCGAGCCAAAACGAGAGCTGGTCGTTCTCGAGCTCGTGATGCCGATGACTTGGCTATGGGCCGTATATCGAAGGCGACGGCCATGGCGGTGGAGGCGGCAGTTATAGCGACAGAGTTGAGTTTAGTAGGAAATCTCAGACATGACAACACCTTCTAGATGAAACGACGGAGCACTGAATAGAAAAAAGCGAAACAAGAAAGGACGGCCAGCTGTGGTGAGCTAACACAGATGAACGACCACAACAGCGAGCCCTGGCAACGTTGACTTGAACGCCAAATAAATTTGTAATATTACCAGTGCTCACGTTTATTGGTGGTCCGCTAGCGACGGGTCGGTGCGAACGTCTACTATCGCAGGACAGAATATTTGAATAGAGCTGCTAGGTCTGGGTAGCTCTTTTGGAAAGAAGGCCAGACGAGAGATGATTGAACCGAAGCTTACGCTGACAGTTTCTGCCTATATGTTTGAATAGGGCAAATATCATAATATGATACTCTTAACCCATAATGCATTAGAAGCTGGTCCCCACTATACTACGAGCGTCGTTGTTAACGATCTCCGAAAAGTTTCGGTCGCCAAAGCCAAGAAGGTTTCGACCAAGGCCAAGTTTCGACTAGAAAGCTGTGTACGTTTTCGGTGGTCCCTTTGACGTTTTTTTGCGGAAAATTGTTACGAATACGAATCGCAATGTTGAAATAGCAGGGTGAACTGGGTGCGTCCGAGAATTTATTAGCCGTAAATTTCTATGTGCACAAATAGACGAGACATATATGAATCAATGAAATATATGTATCACGAAATGGAGGTGAGGGCTTGGGTCTTGCACTCGTTGGGATGTTGTGGAACAGAAGTCAACAGGGATTCGAACTTCACCACGATATTTGAAAATTTCACTTTATTCATTGACGTTTAGTCTTAGAAACGCTTCCTGATTTTGCCAAACTGAAATCGCTGTGTAGATAATCATGAACTTACCTGTAGGTACATGATAGGGTTTCGACATGCGCGACTCGCTTGCTTTACGTCTCCGTCGAACTGAAAAGTTACAAGATAGATTATTAAAGACTCGAACTTTTGGCAGTATTCCGATAACAGCAATAGCAGTGAATGCTACACAAATCAATTCAATATGTGTGAGAAAAGGATCAGTCGCATTTCGGATTAATCTACCTTATTTTGTTTTCATATCGAGTAAGCAGATCACTTTGCTCCAATTCTCCGAAGCTAAGTTATAGAAGGCGCAAGGGAGTTAGGTCAATACATTTCCCTGCGCGTTGTCCCTTAAAGGCTTATCGAGAAGGAAGGCATTTTCGAAAACTATACCGTGATTAAGTTCTTTTGTTTAGATAAATGAAGCCCCGCTCTGTGATTTCGGTACATAGCTAGACGACAGCTACATGTTCGTCAATGAGGGGCAATCAGAAAACCGTATCGAGGAGCACCTACTAACTGCTTCCTGCCACTTATGATCAAAAAATGACGTCCCGGTTGAATGAACTTCACAAGCAAGGATTAGTATTGGAAGCATTTAAAACAACTCCATGTCGATCTGTAGACCGGATTGATTTCGGATAACGAGCAGGGCAAACGTTTCTTACTACTCTCTTTTTATTGTCCACTTTCAACAACAACTATCTAGCTACCTTAATTACAATGTGGTGTTATATTTGTTTTAAAATTCGTCTCGGAGTTGTAGAGTGGCAGTTAATTACACTTGTGCCCGTTTTAATTTTTAAAAATTTCTCAATTGCCGATAAAAGTGGACGTTGGCCTTCTGATGGCGAATACATTCACCTCCGACACGAAAAATAAGGTAATAAAAAATTATTACCTTATTTTTTGTTTCCATAAGAGACAACTTTCAGTTTCTTTTTGCCTCAGCAGGCTGGAACGGAGGTTTCAAGGGATGCCACGTTGGCCATGCGGTCATTCCTGCTGACGCCGTTTAGGAGACCTGTGCGAAGCAGCTTCAATGGCTATTGTTAGCTGCGGAAAATCTGTGTTGTAGGGTATTTTATAGTTAGCCTTTATAGAATTTAGCCAAATAGCCGAAACCCGTTATCATTGGTCCTTCTAACCATCGTCTACGCAATGAGCAATGTTGTATTTTGATTCCAAAACAAAACAAACTTTTCCTCTCCATATTTTTTTTAATTATGTGCATGCAGCAGCGGACACCGCGAGTATGTCCACAAACCTTTGTTCTTTTGATTTACTCTTATATCTTGTCGTACCGCAATATTACTGCACGCGCTATGTTCCACTGACATCAAACAGGTGCACTACGTAATTCTAGAATCTGTATCTATGAATGTATTGTTACCCGAGGGCTCGCTTGGACGCGATGTGCCCGCAATTGTTCTGTGCGAATTCAACACAGGTCGAAGCCTAGGGCCTTGCAACACCGGGGTTGTCATAAATCGTTTTCTCGTCAACGTGATAAAGTTAACGAAGCCAGCTGTAGCAACGGTAGCGTGCCGCGCAAGACGCTTGAGAACCATGACGTCAACAACATCAACGATATGCTTTCTGTACGCGAACTTTGAGACAGAGACCAATTCACCTCTCACTGAACGATTTAGTCGAGGCTGGTTCGGCCCCAGGCAACCCGGTCTCATAAAGACGGCTGGCTATGCTAGACCGTACTACGACAACTATTACTATTATATAGCATGACCCAAGCGACTCTACCCGGTTGTGTCATGGCGTCGAGCCCTTAGAGCGTTAGTTTCTAACGAAACGTCGAGGCGGGATCCACTGACCGCGGGCTTCGGGCCTGGTTAGACCACTTCCGTGAAATTGCTCTTCGTTAAGTGCAGATAGACCAGGCCTTATGTCCAGTCTGAGTGTCTCGACGACGTTTGTAGCAGCGGCAGCCAGATAAACCGTATGAATATCAAAGACCGTTCGCTTCTCACGCAGCGCAACGGAACTCCGCAAGACGGTAGGGGCTGTCGCAAATAATATTCATGTCTACTTAAGTGATCTATATCCGTTAGCAAGTTGATTAGAGAGATCTCACCCAAAAGATTAAGGAAGAGAGGGACTCAGCACAAGAACGTCCCTGAGGCTGAATGTTGCTTCCTAGCAAATTTGGGAAAAAAACTCTTTATCCTCGTATTATTTCGTGAGCTTAATAGAGGTATACGAGTATTTATATATTCAGTCGTTTAGGTTATTACCTTTATCACAAATATCTTCGTTGTACAATGTACAAGTGCAACTAGAAGCTAGCTTCTTTAATGACGAGGAAACACTTCCTGTCGATCGATGGCCATTCCTCGGTCACTTATATCGGAAGCGCTCATACTTAGGCATGCAAACGTTCGCGACTACGGTGACACTGTAGATCCAGGTGGTAAAGCAACCTGTTTCGTGATTACAGCACTGTGGTTTGTGAGCGCATTCAGGAGATAGATCGGCATCGAAAATTTCAACAATGGCGATGTTCAGCTAGACAAGGCGGTCCGGGTTCAAGCAGTAAGACCTGGGTGGGTTTAGTTAACATTGATTATATGGACAATAGGCTGAGTGTGTATATATTAGACTTCCCATGGCGGGCAGCAGTGTCATTTTTGGGCAGTAGCCGAGTCAGTATATACACAGTGGAGATTTCAGTGTGTCGCAAACTAATAAAAAATGTTCCATGTAAACTTCCGATATACCTTTACCCCCACCAACACTGTAGCCGTCACGCTATTACACATCGGTAGTGTCCCGCGACCACGCAGCGGCCGGTAACGGAGGTAAACGTCGCACATTGCAGTTTTCCGATTCTCCAAAGACCAAACGGAGTTGTATACATCGCCTGAGGCAGCAAGGCATGAGACTATGCTGTGTCTCGTGCTAGAAGCAACAGGACTACGGATGGCGGTAATTTGGTCGGCATGTCAGATGCAGGAGTAGTTTCAGCACTGGAGACTTTGACCATAGCTTTGTTCAAATCATTGCTTTGGCTGCAGGTCGGCCATGTTGTGCCGTTACGGCGGTGGTAAATTGCATTCAGTCCGACAGAAAGTCTTTATGCCGTCGCGTCCCAGTAGCCGTGTCGTCCTGGCTAGCACAGAAGATCAGCAGAAGGTCCCTGTGCTCTCAGGCTTTTCGGGGCGGCTTTAGCATACACGCTAATGTCCAAGCCATGCTTTCCAAAACGATCTCCAACCGTCGTCGTCGTTGTTTCTCTCTTCAGTTACGCAAGAATCTCTTTTCTTTGAAAAGTATGACCTGAAAGTGCCGGCAGCAATGTTTAATATCTATCCGTATGGAAAGGTACTCATTCGACAAGCTTTTCCCTTTTGTCGTTACGGTACGGGACTGCGAGACGAGGATGCTCTCGAAAACGGCAGAATTTTCGTTGAACTATCGACGAGTTTAGCTGGGCCTAACTAAGCCTGAATCTGAGTCCGCACTGCTGAGGACGCCTTGTCGAGTCCGCCGGTGCACACACAGAAGTCGCTGGGACAAAAGGAGCCAAAAAGGGAGCACGTGAAAGAGAAAAAGAGAATTATCGGAGCCAGCGCCAGTGCGGACACAGCTAACGCCGAAGTTAAATAAACTCTTTGAGCGATATCGACAGAACGAGCAAAGAAGTGTACGGAATTCGAGGAGAGAAAGATATCGGCGGCGAAGGGCGAAATTCCCGCTTCATTGGACCATCTGGCATTGGAAAAGTATAATGGCGATAGATCCGCCACAGAATTGGCCTGTCTGTTCCTGCATTAATGCTTCGAAACCGGCTGTACGCAACGCAGCTCCCCGCCTACGACTGCATCTGCCTCTGACGCCGAAGGCCAGTCAAGTAAAACGAGTGCACAGAAAACGCACTTGAGTACGCAGGCACGCTGCCATCCTGGCCATATCGTACCGCGCATTTACCGTTCAGTAGCAAAACTATACATTCAAATACCTGTCGCGACTAAAGTACACTCTACAAATCACTACAGGAATTAATCAGGACCCTTAGTGTCACTTGCTATAATAAAGATATCACTACGCTGGGTTACATATAGATGTGAATTCTAGACTTAGAGAGAAACTCGAATTGTAAGGCGTGCCACTGCTGCACGTGTTACTAGAGCTGTCGCTGTCCTCTCTGTTTACCTGGCAGCGGCTTGTTTGCTTGATTCCTGCCGTTTTCGAACCCCGGGAGCTTCAAAGTGGCACCAAAATGCGCAGGTTTCTCAAGGCCAATAGATACAATGGAATTGACAGAGAAGATTGCGGGTCGGAGATTGCGGCTAGAAACTTGAGGCAACGTGAGGGTCAGGGCTAGGTGAGGCCGACGAACGAACCTTCATACGGAAAGCTCTCCTTTTTTTCTATAAATGTAAAAGCAGAATTGATAATGGCTGGATCGGACGAAAAAGCGCGAAGTTACGCAGGACAGCTGTCCTTGCTTCTATAGTGTCATCGACCAACGTGTATAGGCGTTTAACAGGAGAACCGTTTTCAAACAGTTATACAACTTTTAGCTCTGACTCTACCGACGCCAGGATTTCTGGTTATGACAGCAGCGGCAAAGTCAACAAAACCCTGCGAGAACGAGCAAAGTTCGGAAGTAGGTCAAGGAAAAAGAACCCTTTGTTAAATAGTTTTTATGTCTTCTAGCAAGGTATAATCTCCTTTGTGATCGGTCTTGGTCATTTTAGGCTGTCAAAAACATTTGAAAGAGTACAATTATTGTTGCAGTTGTTTTGTGCTATTTGAAAAATCGTTTACTAGAGCTCGGTCGTTTTTCTGTACTCTTCGTTGTTACACGTGAGTCAAGCGTTCGATGGTACGCAATGTACTAAATGATTACCAAACGAATTGACGAATGTGTACAATAGAGAAGTTGCAGAATAATTAAAATTTACTTTTACTAATTAATTAAAATTGTCCTACGCTTCTGCGGCTTCTTATAGGACACCCTTTGTAGGGCGACGTCAAACAATTATGCACTGATGTCCTGAAAGGTCAAATATCTCCATTCAATTTTGCTATTTCTACACAGCTTTCCCAAATGTATTTCTATTTTGCCTCTCTGGTATCACTCATCTGTTTTTTGTCGAGTAACGATTTTATCCGCGTCACTGTATATATACGGTGACGACATAAAATTCAAAACCTTTCGAAAACAGATTGTTTTCTAGTTTTATTTCTGATGTTGTGCCTTAGTGTACCTATCGGAGTATTTGGCGGAATAGGCGGACGTTGGCTACAAAACTTTCGATACACATCTAGTCAGTCACCATTGGTGAGGCCATAACGAGGCTACGTTTTTTTTTTTGGGTTAACGCCATTTGCCCGTCAACCCAACCTACACTTCGACTTGTACGTCAGCATATGTCTTCATGTCGAACGAAATCGGTAGAGTCTTGGCAGGTTAGGCTTCAGAATACGCTACTTCGGTAACGCAGCTAATGGGTTGGAATGGTTAGGGCTGTACGCTCAGCCGACCCACAGATCCTTGATCATGGTGCGCATCTGATGGCGGAGGAGATTACCTTGGCGATCATTGCCAGCGTCTTCACAAAAGCTCGCTAATTACGCCAAATGCGAAGAATACACCAATACCGCAGCTCGAATCGCCAGTCCGGCGAAATGACGGCAGCAGTAATAGCAGTAGCGGCGGGGGCGGCGGCGGCGGCGGCAGAGAGATCAGTAAAGTGCCAGCGGTAGATGGCTATCGAACACGCATAATCTTGTGGGCCACATTAAAAATCGCTTTTTGTTGTGTACCGACGGCGGCAATTTCGAATCACCTTATTGAATCGTTTAGAAAGTTCTGATCTATGTATATTTTGAGCCTAAATAGCCAGCTGTGTAATTTTGTGAACGTCCTTCAGTCGAATAGCTGTTCCATATTGTTAAGCTTCTATTAAGAGCTACCCCTTTCTAATTTATCTAATTGACTAATTTATCAATCTTATAAGGGGTGTGTGTAAGACGTTGACGAAGTATACGGACTTCACACTTTCAATGCGTTCTTCGAGCGAGGTCATCTTCCTCTATCAGCTATCGTAAATTAGGTGTTTGTTAGTGAATTGATGCCTTATTGAATGCTAATTGAAGATGATGCGGCCTAGATAACTGGGTAGTCAATGAATGTCGAATATCCTATAGATGTTGTATTTGTTTAGTTATTTCATTTGGCCATCAGACTAAACGAGCAACGTTTATGGATGTAATGTCAACGCTGAGAACATGGTCGAGCGCTCGAGTCATCGAAAACATCGATACTGCCGTTAGGTTCACATTGTAACTTCTACGCTCGTGGCTTCTATATAACTGTAGCAGGCGTACATTGGGAACATGGCGACTAACGCTGAACGGCGAGCGATTATTTTGATCCCGTTATCTTCTTACCGATAGGTTGCCTAGGTAGGAAAGAATACTTACAAAACCCCACAAAGCAGAAAGTCTCACATATGCATTTCTATCATCTGTTGGCTGGCTAACGGTATCTATCAAAATTAAATTTTGTTGAACACAATCGACCCGTCGAGCGGAAAACGCTACGACGTATCGTGTACTACTGTATGGTAGGACGAAGGTAGACTTTCGAATTTGTTCAGACGACTGATTAGCTAGGATTTTCGAAACGGCTGATGGAGTCGAATAAGGGTCTTGATCTGGGCAGCTAATACAAAACGCGTTTGAAAAGCTGAGATCTCAAGTCTACCTAGTAAAAATGTTTCTATTATATTGAGGGGCTTTAGACGATCAAGTTCACAGCCCTATCGATTGTCTGCCATTTTTTTTATAGCGAACATCATACTGGTACTGGAATAGAAACAAAACAAAACAAATGTTTTTATCTGCTAAACGTTGCTATCGGTCTACGCTTATACACAAATAGCAACCCTTGCCACCGAGTCAAAATAACAAGCTATAAAATCTATAGATGAAGCCCGTTGCGACGCTTATTTACAGATTATTAATACTTATTTGCTCTTAAATCGTTAGAGTGAGCCATACATTCCCTGGCATCCGGAACCGATACCGGAAACATTTTACGAAGACTACCGGTCCAAGATGGAAACTAATTTAGACGACATTAGTTTACGTAATTGATGCCTATGAAGTCCGTGTCAACGCTAGTTAATAGGCACGGCTGCTCATTCATCTAGTCACTAAGCTACGGGAATTAGGATGCGACCATGGGCACGCGGTTGCCGCAGTAAACTTCGCCAATGGTTTGCTTTTCAATGAAACATTTAGGCAGCGGCCAAGCTCAGCAAAGATGTTACTTTTTGCGCATTGTGATTGTTATATGTTTATGTTTTTTGGGAAAAAAAATGTGTTAAAAAATCTTTGGTCTACTTTGGAGGCACACACTTTTATTTAATAACAGTTGTCAGGTGCTACTCTGCAATTTCATTTGACTGCAACTTGCACTCTAATACACTGTAGATGTGTAGAATCTCTTTCTACTCCCAAGATGTGCGCCTATGTTTGGTTGTTCACTGCCCCATTCTTCCATGCTAACAGGCAGTATAAGCACCGGTCCGCTTATCGTTAATCGGCCTGCGGGGCTTTTAAGGTGTGTTGCCGCCGACATTCCTTTCCGATATCAAACTAGTGGACAGACTTTCTTGCCCTCTCCGAGCTCTTTTTCGTCAAGTCCGAATCCTTCCGAGATTTTTCACTTAAATGATTGTGAGAGAATCGTTTATCTGGCCTGAAAAGAGGGGATCAAAAGTCGCTGAAAGCCACTAAGAAGCCTTCCTTCTAGCAGTTCTGTTTGTCCTAGTCATCGAACCGTTTCTGCTTGGTCTCTCGAGCCTTGAGGGCTGACGAACCAGAAAATAGGGCGCACGGACACTCGCAATGCCCGCAGACGCGGACCGCGATGGGTCGAGAAAGTTGCGATATCAATGGTTTTGTGCGATGAGGGCGTTCGAGGACCAGCTGAAGTCCCGCATTTAGAACGGTCAGAGCCAACGGAAAGCTGTGCACGAGTTCCTCAACGGAAGGACGCAACGAAATAAATACATACAAGGAACATAAGAGGCCAGGTTAAGATGTTTTGACGCTTAAAAGAAGCAGGGTTTTGGGAGAAAACGGAGATATTGAAAATTCCGATCGAGGATCCTGCCAAAGCGGAGCTCGAGGTACAGATGTGACCTGTACCGCGGTTAACTTGCCGCCTGGCTGGGCAGGCTATACTACAGCTCGGTACAGCTGGGTCGTTTCACGACAGATGGGTCGGTACTACCGCAGCAACCGTCTGTAGTTAGAAATCAGTTCAAACAATGATTTAAACTAGTCAATGGCTACTACACGTCGTACACTCCCCATTCCTCTCCTAACTCCTCGCTTGTTCTCTCTTTCCCTCTCTGTGTATTGAATCCATCCTCTTGCACAGAGCAAACCCTAGACCTAACCACATTCAAGTAATCCTGACAATACGCTAGAGTTTACTGGCGATGGCGGGGTCCGGAAAGGTAGTTGACAGTAACATCACTTCTGCAGCTACTGGAAGAGCAACTACACTAGTATATACCCAGCAAATTGCCTAACCGAATTAACAGGGGCCTGCTACTCGATCCACAGTAAAATAGGAAGGTTTCCCGAGACCCGGTTACGGATCGATCAGGAATACATCGGACTTCATTCGGTTCACTTGGAGGTATCAAGCAACTATCCCACAGCATCTCAGCGGGAAACGTCATCTTACGTTTAGAAAGAGTGTAGGTTATAGTGGCTCTGCAAAGGATTTTGGGATAGACAAGTCTCGTTAATAGACTCTAATTACCGCACGATACGGTACAATATATGTTTTTTACCACATCATGCGCATGGCATTAGTTAAATGGGTTCGTGCAGTTATTTCGATATATTATTATTACTATTATGTAGATAGATAACGTTTAGGAACTTGACGGAAGAAATACGTCTTAATTAAACGACCTAAACGTGGACGATATTGTAGGACAAGAAAGTGAACTGAATTCACAACGCTATAAATGACCATACATATCACGACTATGCTGTCTGCAAGGACGGCTTGTTGGTGGCGGCAGTAGCTACAACATTTGATAGATGAAAATTTGTTTTATTCCTAAATTACTTATTATTACTTTCTTGGTAGAGAAAGGTTGTCTTATATTCAGACAATTAAATTACATAAAAAAAAAAAAAGAAAAAAAAATTGCGCACTCGCGACGCGGTCGAATTTGAATTGCTGTCAGACTGGTGAACGTCACCGTTCTGCTATCTCGAGGCCACTTTATTTGCAGTCACGGTAGGTATATGTTATTGTCAAGATGTTGTCTTGTTGCATCTAAACGTGCAGAGTTCAAGTGACTGAAATTATAAGTGTATCAGCATAGGTAGACGGTCAAATCCAAGACATGAAATACATCTTATTCTACGTAGCGGTGGACAAGCCTATATTTTGAAATGTACCTGAATAGGCGCTTTGCTTTTTCGTGGAGCACAGTGAAGGGTAATTCTAGGTTTCGAGACACTTCCTGCCTGCGGTTAGGTTAATAGTGGATGTTAGCGTACACAACAAGCTTCGTTTTAGGTATATTTTGCCTCTTTCGACTCGACTTCGAATTCTCAACGTTTCGCTGACCTGTTTCTGAACTCCGTGTCACTGATCTTTTCGACGTTTGTAGATTGCCTATGCAGATGTAAACGACTATGGCGAGGATCGGCATTGATAAATCAGCTGAAAAGCACTAGCTTTGCCGCTCCCCTTAGCATTTGTTCGTTAAAGTTGTCACCGCAGTATAGCCCAGTCTCTTGCAGCGGACAAAGTGCTTTTGGTCAGCGTTTAGAAAAGAAAGCGTGAGGCAGTTGAACGTGTAACATCGGATGCTTCTAGTTGACCCATACTTCGAAGGCTCACTTGGATATTTACTCTGCTGGGTCGGATAGCATTGTTCCGTTGGTCGACGTGTATCACCCCAGATACCGATGTCAGGACCTGCATCATCGCTTTTCAAAGTCCTTGCAGCACAGCGTATATTACTCCACTATGGCTACCAGCGCCACCGACTTTGTCAAATCGCTAACCAGCCAAGCAAACAAGCACGTCATGCTTGATGGCCGGCGAAAGGCCACCGGTAGCAGCAGCAGCTAGACAATAAGTTGCCTCGGTGAAAGGGGGGAGCCGATATAACTCCTTCTATTGCAAGCAGGCGAAATACCCCTACAGTACAGCTGATACCTTCCGTATATATACTACTAATACGCCACTAGTTATACTGTGTCCAGCCTATGTAAATGCATACAGTGGACAGTGCAACGTACCCCTGTACATAGCTGTTAATTCATACGTGTATAGCAAGGACTGCTTCTATCGTCACAGCCTAAACTAATGCACATGAACAGGCCGTCGACTGAACGTAGTGCTTTTACGCAGCTTCGTGCGTCCGTAGGACGACCTATATAATCAATGGCAGTGCTCCCGCCTTTGCGCTGGTTGTTGTTGTTGTATCTTTACGTAAATATGTAGTTCATAAAGATACCGGCTAACAAGGACGTGTCAGGACACAGTCACAGAATATTATTGGAAATTAAGCATGTTTGCAAAGCAAATTTTGCAGTGATTATATTAGAGAGGATCCGCTTGAATACGGAAGGTTCGGATCAAAGTGCTGCCATTTCTAAGGAGATAGTAACTAACTGGCTAATTCACAGTTCCCAATAACAAGCTGGACAGAGAAACAATTCGATTAATTGGGTCAGTATTCATCGAGTTCGACACGATTCGTGCTCTCACCACCGTGTGAGAAGCAGACGAAAATAGTTCAGGCTGTCTGAAAACACCTAACAACTTTTTTTTATCAGTCCGCTTTACCGCAGAGACATCTGTCTGCCTGCGCGTTTGTCACTTGCTGTGACACTGAAAAGCCAAAATAGGAATCAGATTAATTGCACACAATTTGTAGGTAATGATTAGGTAAATATACATGGCGGCCAAAACCTCACCGCTATATGCATAGTAAATTATCTATCAAGTAGCTTTTGTCTAGTTGGCCAATCCCGTTACGATGGTCCATAGCAAGCGGATTGCTAACTCCAGTAGCTGTCGTCGGCTTAGAAGCTAATGCTGGCTAGCCGTTTGCTCAGTCTAACGAACTAAACCAACATCAGCAAGGACGATACTATTAACAATCTGCTGGGGCGGAACATTAACGAAAATAACCTGAATGGCAGTCGATAACGACGCCCTAAAAGAAAGCGACGCTCGGCCTCGAGTGGGCTTATTTAGTGCAGTCACCATCTGCAAATGACAAGGTCGAGCACGACTGAACTGATAACGTACCTGCCCCGTATCGGTGCTACGGCCTGAGTTGACTTATTCACCGGTTAGTCGGTGGATGCAGTCAGTCAGCTGGCTTTTCTTTCATTCGTTCGTCTCTCTTCGGATGGTAAGGAACACTCGGTTCCTCACATCCTTTCACTTTTATTCGTCCTTAACATTCAAGGACTTTGATCAGCAACGTCTAGACGATACGCGCAAGGAAGTAGTCGGGCAGGATTTCCACTGAGCTCTGGCTTGCCCCCCTTCCCCAGTCCAGCTGGGTAGTAGTTTCATTCGATGTCAGGTTTGAAGGCCGCATGGGGCAAGGAAGGGTAGACGCATCGGACGAAAGGCTAAACCAAAAAGTAATGATCGTGCAAACAGTAAGGGTAATCCTGTCTGGGACTACCGGCGTTCGAGAGGTAAAGCGGGGCTAAGAAAGATCGAACGTGCATTGCAGCGAATGAGGGCAACAGACAGGAAGTAGCCCTGAATGGAATGAACCTACTTAGCATACTATACGGACGACCTGATTATCAGCAATACACATGAATTTACCAATCGCGCTTTGGCATTGAGCTGAATGAACAAATCATCAAAAGCAGGGGCATGTAACATCAATATTACACAATTAAAGAATATCGGACAACACACAAAAGTCAGCGTACACAAACGAAAAAACATGGTAGCTGTTCGTGCAGTTTATGCAAAGCCAATACTGCTATGTTTGGGACCATTCACATTTTGGCAAGTAAACTTCATGTAGCAACTGCAGCAGTACATCAGTAGTAATCGAAGTCGATAATAAAGGCTACATTTCATGCTTTGAGGGGTCTTGCCAGCCGTACCGGAACCTACATAGGAGCAAACAATGGGCTTCAGAGTTAAAATGCTTTGAAGTTAAAGCTGAGAAAATCGCAATCGCATGGCAGATTTAATTGGTTGCAAAATCGTTAAAAACTGGAGAAACACTTTCCATGGTATCCGACAGGATGATTACTACCTAAAAAAAAAAACAAAAGACGGAAGCGACATAAAGCATAAAAGTAGTGTTTTATCGCTCGCTAATTCGTAGATCCCGCTATCGATCGGAATCGACAAACCTGATTGGAGAATGAAAAAACCCGAGGTAGGTTCCGTTCTCTGGGAAGTAACATACCGCACAGAATCAACATGGCTAACGCTGTTGACCCTACAGCTGGCGACCGTTCTTTAAGCATGTAGAAAAAGCTCACCGTTTTTGAGTTGTGGGAGTAGAAACATCCAAATTGTCGTGTATCGGTCTGCCGTGAACGGAGACAAACAGGAACTATGAACGCCGTTTGGGGTTTTTGATTAATGCTGTAAAAAAAACTGAGGAGTGCTTTTCCTCTGAGTTGGTCATCAGTCATCTTACACTATATACCCTAATAAGCTTCTTGTGTTACAGTGGATCAGCCTAGACCCTTCAATTGTGTTGCTTGACTCTGGTGCTTCTGCTGACTATTGTCATATGCTAAGTACACCTCGCGTACGCTCTATATTACGACAAGATTTTATACCGCTTTAGTATAGTCCTCCGTCAGTGGCTTAAGTATATGCCGACAAAGAAATGAATTATTCTTTTATAAAAATTATTTATAAAAATTGTTCCACGTCGAAGCTTTCTGGGTCGGGTAAGCCCAAGTCGATTTTTATTTAAGCATTTTGTCGAGCGATGTAACGCCCAACCCTCTTGCTTTTACTACTATTACAGCTACTGCTTTGCTCTAAAGGAACATGATACACGGTCGTTCAATCCATCGTCAAGTACGTAGCTTGCCCACCCGAGAAAGGCGTCCCGTTCAGATATTAACGCATCGTTTCTTGTTACCACATGGTGAAAACAGTATCATCTTAACGGAACTTTATCTAAAAACTGTAACTAGAATATTATCTTATTGAGCACAAGTAAGTTCTCTAGACACCGATTTTGGTGCCATTTCAGTTGCCACTTAGTAGCCCGCGTTTTCCTCTTCAATCCACTTACATTTTACCACTCCCATTATCGATAGAACTAATTTATTACTTTTCTTGATTTTCACTAGAACTAATTGACGTCGTCGTCGTCTTCCATTGGCCTTTCTGAAGCGGTGCCGGTTCGCTTCGTCATCTTAGAATCAACTTCGCTTCTCACTTCGCTTTTTCGTCTGCTGTCGAAATCAACTCAGACACGGGACACAGATAAAATCGGGTGACAGCATTGACCATAATTCAGAGAAAAACTTTTTTTTCTTTTTTAATTATTATAATTATTTTCTTCGTTCTATTTCCCGACTTGGTCGACTTGTAGTGACAGTGGCAGATGGACGGACAGACAGACGGACGAAGCCCTCCTCTTCGCTCCTGAACTTTCCCTCACTTGCTCCTGCGCCAATTCGATACCGGCACTACGCGAACGACTCGATGTATAACACGTACAAGCGATATATATACATGCACATGGGAACTTGAGGAGAGCGACATCTGCTGTCTGGAGGTCGAAAATTTCTTCTCCCGCTCATAGACGCTACCGTCTTGGCAGCCGCTGGTGGTTTCGGGCAACGCGAGTTCCCTATTTAGCTTATGAAGGGGTTGGTTCCTCTTATTCGACGCCCTTTCTTCCCCTTGTAGCTTTGTTCAGCCTTCTCGAACACACAAGAGTCCCTGCTTTGCAAGGAGCATCATTGGTTCACCCTCTTGCTCACCAGCAACCATACATTGTCATAGGGCTGTGTGCAGTCACCACCTGCTTGCCTATTTCTACTTAGATGAGGTGTGGCTGGCTGCTTGCCCTTTAGCATCTTTTCTATCTGTAGCCATCTGTACTCTTGTCCTTGCGCTGCCTATTCTACTGGAAGGACGAAGCAATTGGGGCAGCACCGCCTACAACGTTTGTGGCAGGCGGGGCATCAGCAGTAGCCGGTAGGGACCAGTTAAACCAGTTGAAACAACGGAGGGAGAGAGAGAGAGAGAGACATAACTTTCGAACTGGGGACGTTCAGTTGGAGTAGGAGGGCTGCCGGAAGCTGCGTTACCGTAGTCGGCACGGAAGTAATCGCAATTGTTGGCCTCCCTGTGGCTGCCGGCTGGCTGACAACCCTGTGATTCGTGCAACGTCTGCGTTCTTGATGTCTCTCCTAAAAAGTCGTGCCTGGTCGCTACAGGCGAACCGCCGCTATTTTAGCCGTTCGCAGTATCGACAAGCGACCTTAGTCAGGCAAAATTAGCGGTGACTCCAGCTTTAGCGTCTTTATCTTGCAAAAAGTAGCAGGTTCCACGAGCCTCTACGGGATGAAGCTCAGTGGATGAAGGGGAAAGTGAAACAACCATTTCGGCTTGTCTTCGTCTGGGCGTAGTTTTGCACTTCCGATTGCGCCAGCAGTACCAATCGAGGCTGCAGAAGCAATGATAACAAGCGAGTCTGCCGCGCTGTTCGTGCAAGGACTGTGCGGAAGGGGAAGGGAAGCCGAAAACTTACGTACTTCTTTTCGTTATTCTCTGCTTTTCGACAGGTTCTCGTTTCGTGGAACGAATCGAGGCGATCTTTACCGGAATGAATTCTGTGCAAAACAGCGTTCTACGCTAACATCCCAACGGATGCGAAAGAAAAGGCTCAGCCGGCCGCATTTATGCCGATCCGACCACTTTCTGGCTACAGCCGTTGCCACCTCGAAATGGGTTTCGTTGTACGAGTTAGCTTCCTGCCGCCTAGCCGTCGCCGCTGACTATTGCTTTGACAGTCTATAGTTTGTACCGGCGGAAAGGCTAGCACTTTCATAAACACCCATACACACATAGACATTTTGTTTTTCAACCATCCGAAGCTATTCCCGAGTCAGGCGACGAAGTCGCAGGCAGCTGACGCTCTTATTCCTGTTTAACCTTTTCGTTTCTAACGTATACAATAAGTGTGAATTAATACAATCGAATTCCATGATCTGATTACAGTGTAATGTTGCAGATAGAAATTGGTTCTTTCGTTTATTGATCACGAAAGAGCCATTTTTGAAGACTGCCGAAGCTTTTGTTGTTATGGCCATTCGTAGTTAACACATGGCCAAATGTCATCACGTTCATGTGTGGTTAAGTGCCTTTCCGAAAAAAGCGGTAGGTGAAGAAGCAATTAAAACGCTGTCCTGGTTATTTTTTGCAGGCTCTCCAAATTGTAAGGACGATTTGCTGACCTCATATCGGCTCCCTCGGTCTCCGTCATAACGTATCGAGCAACAGCCAGACCTCACGTACACGTCAAAGACTACTTGCTTGTCTGTGCACATCGTATTTCTCTAACCATTAATAACGAGCGATTCGATTGGCCATTGTTGTAAGGGTATCACCAGTGCTTTACTTCGGTATCAGTTCGCTGGCGAAACGAAATAAAGGAGAGGGACCCATGCAACGCTGCGTGCAGGGGCTGGAGCATTCAGACGTTGCCATATTGCCTATGCTCATTAGCGCGAATAATGTGGACGGGAAAAGTGGTTGTTTCAGGAAATTTCGCCATCGCCACACCCGTCGGCCATCACAATCTTTGTTTTTCTTGAAACTCTTTAGTTTTCTCTAACCCGCCACGACTACAACCGACACCTCCCTATTCATGTTATTGCGAGCTTTAATCAGCGCATCAGTTTACTCCGCGCGAGGGAATGGAATATGGCGGACGATAGAAAGGGTAATAGATGCTCCATTCTTACGGTCCTTCGAACATATGATACAGGCTACGAATATTTCAAGGGCAAAAAAGTGGAGAGTTGTTAATAACATGGAAGGCGATTTAAAGTTCATTAGCAGTTTGTTGAAGCCACTTACCGGTAGTGTTTTCTGTCCGCAGATAGTGAAGCCCGGCAATTTTTTTTGCGCGAATCGATTGACGACCGAAGTTGTATCGAGATGTCTATAATGACGTGTTTATCTAGTAAGAATGATCTGAGAGCATCGTTTGTTTCATTGATTGGCAGGCCATGGGACGATTCTAAATAATTCTGTCGGTAACAATAAAACGATATACGATGAGAAAGGGTCTTTCTTATTTTTGTACTCCTGCCTATAATCTACTTATCTCTGCGGGAACACCGAGGGAGGGACTATAACACAGCCCGTTTCTGTGTTCGTTATAACACAGAATGCCGCTGAAAGATCGACAGAATTTGGCCTTAATAATGAAGCGTACGGTAAAATTGTATAGGTAAGTATTTGGTGCTGTGAATCACGATCGACAAAAATCTATAGAATATAGCTCTTGTGTCATATCTTGCATCATACAAATAAACTAAAAATGTAATCACGCTGATAGTTTCAAGGGGTTCACAAAGCGTGCCAGGCAAATATACGATATCTGCAGCCATGATCTTCACCAACACGCAGCCTGTCGTAACCTAACTGCCTCTACAACTGGGTCGGCAGAGCTAGTTGTAGAGGCAGTTAGGTCAGGTGGTAGTAGGCTAGTAGCAGAATTGTGTCCGACCCGAGCGGGGCCTACAGATGTTAAGGGAGTCGATTAATGAACATTAACACGTGTGGCCTGACTACTGCCACACAATTGCACACAAACACATCCGAAACGGAACGAGTGTGAGTCGACAAACGATAACGATTCTTCTTCCTCGCTCCGACATTAGTAATAGACAATCGACGCTGATGGGAGAAAGCCAAGTTAACTGGCCCCGTTTCCTCGTCCCTATCTTCGCCACTGGAAGCATTAAAAGCCTGGCCGGACTGTGACTCAACGCTTTCCGGCAAAATCTACTGGTGTTTAATGACACGAGCAAAAAAATAGTCGATGTTTAATGGCTCTCTCAAGCAGAATCTCACGAGAGCAGGGATCCTGACGAAATACGTCTGTTCGCCAAAGGCAACACAACTACATGTAATTTCATTGTAGGGGTTTGGAAGAACTGAGACTTTAAAGTTGCCATTCTAGCGTAACGCGGTCTGTTCAACAGAATTCATGTTCACATAAGCACATGCGATTGGTAACTGATAACTTTTGTGCGATAATAATTTGGACGGCATTGGCTGTCGCCCATCGCCCGCCATAGTGACTTTAGGATGCTCAATAGAACTGCTGCGTCAGTCGATCTCTAGTTCTGAATTAGAAAGGAAAAAGAACTTGAACTACTTCTCTGTTCAGCCAGTTCTTTTCTAGTAGGGTGTAATGTTAACCATCGATTACAATGGGCACGACTACTGAAGTTACCAAAGGATCGGAAATGAAGGCGGTTTCCTGTGCTTCGTAGCAATTGACCTGCTTGTGTTAAATAGTTGGATAGTCTTTCTGTAGCTGTTTGGGTAGGAACATACTCGTCCGGATTAGAAATCATGTCTACGTAGTGATCTACTTTTTTTTTTGTAGTCAGTGGAATTCCACATCTTACTTCAGTGAGTACTATTTGTTTTTTGACTTAGTATTGAGTTGTTAATTTGATGAACGCTTCAGGCTGTAATGTGTCTACATGTTTTTTCCTGCCAGTTAATCTGCCATTTAGTATAGAAATTTCCGTTAAATATTCAGCTTCACTCTTATCATTTACCTGTTATTATCTGTAGCAACTACTGATACATTCGGTCCCGACGACTCGTGGAATCAGTCGTATTTTTTAAACTCTCTCTTCGATTACACAGTAGCTGTTTCGAAAGAAAGCCAATAAAATAGCCAATAAAGCAAAATATGCATCACACTACTCGAATCCCTACCTTTATCAGTGAAACTTCGAATTAGGTTAGCATTGTATGGGTTGGCAGTCTTCATGAAGCCCTGCTCCGTTGCCGTGTAATTGTACAGCTCGAGCATATACTGTGGTGGCAGGACGTGCCCACGGAGCTTTGGCTCCTTCAGGCCAAACACTTGCAGTAGCCGTTTGCCGGCCCGAATCTCCTCAGCTGTCGTTGTTTGGCCTGATTCCGATCCATGGTAATTGCGATCGATGAGTTCCTGTCGACGGTGCTGCTGATGCTGTTGATATCGCGACGAAGAAAGGGGAAATGACGACACTTCTTGGTTAATATGAACATTTCGCGCAGTAGCGGCCGTTGTCGCCCAGCATATGACTGCCAGCAAAAGCGTCCGACATGTCATGTTGCCGCCGCCGCTTGACTGGTTATGTTGATCAATCGATCGGATTGGGCTAATGAGAACGGCTTCAGATCAGTTCGTAGCTGGTATAAATGCAGACCTTCACAGAACCAGCTACTTCCGTACGCTGAGCTCGGTATAGGGCAGCTCACCTTAGTCATAAGCACAGATCACGAACGCGTCCTCTCCGTGTCTTGTCGTACTAAAGTTCGTCCACGCATCACGCCGATATAATCATGGACAGCAACGCTGCAGCGTGTCCTGCTGCCCAGAATAAATCCGTTTCGATACTAAATCAATGTAGTCACTTGCCTGTCACGATGTACCGATGTGTTAGATTAAATGCAGATAGGAAGCCTCAGGATGAATTTAGCACTGGCGAAAACATGCTATCAGGCCGCGCGAGTTTAAACGGTGCTATTCGGGAGTTTCAATAATCTGTCGACAACGTTTAATACATTAAGGTAACGGCTTTTTCACCTATTTCAATGAAGTGTTTTGAGCAAAACGTTGACGGTGAATGCAACGCCCCACAAATGTTATTGGCTACATAGGCAAGAACGGACCGTTCGCATTTGGGTAGTGCCGAACCAACTCAATGTTGTGGTGAGAGGTAAAACTAATCGTCCTTCAATTTTGTCAACATGAGAAGCAACTGTCTATCCAAGAACCGTATTGTCAGAAGACGATCGGTGGCATTCGCTGTCGTCCTAGTAGAGAGAGCCTCTAAACGAAGCACTCAAAAATACTCATTATCATCTTTATCATCAGAAACCACAAAATCTAACGTAGATAAGTGCGGACGTAACTTTAACACGTCAATAGGCCGACGATCAGTCACCCACTGATGCGCATAAATAACACAAATGACGCCACGGCTCGATTGATATGTGCCATCACCAACAATTAATCCAGATATATTACCACAACTTCACAGCAGAAATAAGCAAGACAACGTTAAACATTGATGGTATAACGATTACGTTGCATCATTAAATTCCTCTTCGATCCTTATGCAGACTATGCCACGATGCCCTATTGCTGAGAGCGAATCAGAGTCTTCCAAACCTTAAGCAGCGCTTCGCTGGAACGCACGTCCGGCAGCGCTAACTTTACGGAGGTTCCGTTACGGCAGACGGAGTCTGTAATGGGCGCAATCACAGGTTTTCATGAGACACTCGGCCAAACACGACGACCATATGCTGATGTGCATTGCAACTGTGTACAACTTTTCCGGCGGGGAGGGGGGGGGGGTGAAGCCTAGAAACTCCTGCAGATTAAGACACTGTTGCAAAGAGTCGATCAACTTCGAAGTTTCTTTGAATAGACTCAGTCCAGAAACCAAGGCCAAGGCCTATTCGAAAAGTGTGTTCGCAACATTAAACTAAGCTGAGTTTTAACTAGTTGCTGAACGGGAACTTGCTATATTGTCCCATTTTCATTGCCTTTGTTGACCCAGATCAAGATTGCGCCTTACTGATGTGCTAGGTCAATTCAATATCTTTGACTATTAAACGAATGCCATTCAGTTTTCGATTCAGTAGTGCTTCTTGTATGTACAAGTTTCCTCTGTTCAGTGTATAAGAGCACGCCGTGTTCGACGAATGAACTCTTGGCGATAAGTAAATACGAGCTGCCAGCCGCTAGTTCGTGCCTGAAAAGACGATCCGTATCTCTGTTTCGTCTTCTCGTCCCTTTTCACCGAACCGACCAGCAATATGCTATGAAGGTCGAGCCGCAGCAGCTAGTACCTGTTTTCAGTTTGCGATTGATCCGCCTGCTTGATTGTTTTTGTATTCGGTGTTTTTAGTGTAGTTAGCCCCTATTCTCACACAAACAGACGTTATTGCTATTGTAGATTCCTAGTTCTTTTGCCTGTGGTGGACGCTGCGGTCTAACTAGAACCATCACAACGCGGCGTAAAACAAGTTCGGCAACAAGAGATAGATACTGGTAGAGACGACTGCCATGCACCGATAAATTCACATCGACGAGGTACTAATGTCCGATTTGCATCGGATCCGACTCGACGGACAAGGTCAATGGCGTGAGTCTGTTCCCGTTGGAGTAGCGGGTCCAACTTGCTTCGTCTTCCTTCTCTGCCGTTTCGCAGTGGCGGTAGCTAGGCGGTAGGCTAGTGGGCAGGCCCATCCGCATTCAGCTGAACGTATTGTACCACAACTCCAGCACAATTTAGTCGAAGTCGAACTGCGTGCGTCTGGCGCGGGATGTTGTTGTGGACACCGGCCTTCGGTAGGAGAGACCCCTGGCGTGGAGAGGGCGTCTGCTGGGAAAGGGTCACACGGCTAAGACGTCGCAGTTCGCTATGGCCTCGACTGCTCGCTGCTCATCGCCATACAGTTATAGCGCCGTGGACTAACACCGGAGTAGTAGAACCAGTAGTAGGCGAAGAAAGGTTTTCTTTTGGCCGTCGCCGTCGGCCAACGCCTGTGCTACTGGCTACTCGACTTAGGAATAGCTACTGAGGCGGAGGAGGTTCTGTTAGCGTTTACATTCACGTCCGCCAGTCTTCCACCGTTCGCTTATGTTTGTATTCTCCGCTACAGCGTTAGACAGCCCCTGCTCTGACAGAAGCCTGAGTCAGGCTGGGGCAGAACCTGAAGTTCGAAACTCAAACCTCGCCAGTCAGATTACCGATTCGCTTCGATATCTGGCCAAAAGACGCAAGCAAAGCCCAGACTGGGCATAACACTAACGGAGCTCAGCTCAAGCGACGGAAGGGTATAGCAGGCAACAGGTTACATGCGGTAGGATGACCGAGTAAGTAGGTGATAGCAGACAAAACCGCTCGGGACCTAGGGGAGTTCAGGGTTCCTTTAAGCGGATGGCCGCCTAGCTATCGCCCCTCAAGCGTTTCCTCGTTCGGTCGCTGGATCGTTAGTTGGTGGGCTTTTTGGTCGATCAGGCTACTTCTGAACTTTGGCGACTGCTCAAGCGTTTTCGATTTTCAGATGTTCAACACGTTTGGGTATATCCATAGAAGAGGAGATCGCAAGCGAAGCAATCGGCCAGATTTGAGATGGCCCCACGTGGCAACGCAAGGTTAGAATAGCAAAAGTATACAACTGCCAAACGATGAACAGAACTTCACAGCGTTAGTTGTAAATGTTAGTGGTTATGGATGTAGCAGACGGCTAATAGCTAACGAAACATTTGTCGAATCTGTGCATTTTCAGATAAAATTGCTCACTACTACGCTAAGTTGGCTGTGCAGTGCTCATATGTAATCAATAGATGATAAAGCATTCAATGATCTGAGCAAATCAGATCACTCCTTATCATTTCATCGCTGATATAATCGTTGTTCGATTAAAACGATATATAAATACATATTAGTACCCGAGCGAAAAAAGATGGCTAATTATGCCTTGCTAACTTGTTTCGTGTGCAATAAGAATCGTAAAAGCTAATCGACGATGGTAAGTTCACCTCCACATACGTGTGGGCTCCTTTTTGCCGGAAAAATCTAGTTTGGGTACGTACATTGCTAAAAATTAACGTAGTAAAGCATCTAGGGCATGCTGAGGATATACTTATTGGAAAACCAGTAAGATAAACTAATCGATACGCTGATATGTCGATGTAGTGCGCTTGCGTTATTAGGCATATTTGAATCGGTAACTTAACGCCTCTAAAATGCTAATTTAACTTAGAATTGCTCATAATATTGAGCAGCATTATTGTTCGGGAAAATCACTCGATGAGCGAAGTGTCATAGGTCGATATTTGTTTTTTGACAATGATTGGCTACACTGGCTATTATTACATTACAACTGAAGTATAAAAAGGGTCTAGATCTGACTCAGTCTTTGAAAGTATGAATGAACCCTATCCAACTTATAAATAAAGGTCAATCCGATTCCTGGGTCGGAATGTTGACACTTCAACAAAAATGCCCAAACGACGTGGCTCTTATTCTATCTCCACCCATCGTAAACGGTAGAAGCAGCCACAGCCATTTAACCGACAGAAATATATGAGGATCGACTTGGTGCGATCCGTAAATGCTCGATCCGGTAAGTACACTGCCGAGCGTCTCGACCCCTTTGAGTGACAAGACCGCTTTCTCATCTTTGCTTCTAATTGGCTGCCAATCCCTCAGCCGTGCTGCCGTGGCATCATTGCACGATCAGGATGACGTCGGGAAGAAGCTTTTCGTCCTCGTTTCGCTCATCCAAGACGTCACTCGCCCATCCACATTTTCCACCTTCTATCTCTAGGGGATATGGACACGTTGGACGTACGGCGACAGCCATAGACAAACAGTACACTTCTTAAACCTAACTGACACCTCGATAAGCCCCAAACAAGAAAGTTCTCCTATTACTCTTCAATAAGAACATACGGGGACGGGATTGTCTACGAACGATAGTACACTGAGCGAACAGACCGTCGCCAGGCCGGCGAACGATGAGTTACTAGCAAGTCGCTGGCCTGTCCTTCCAAAATTCACACTCATATGGGCCAACTGAATCTGGTGGATGATAGGGCGCCGACGACAGTGAGTGAAGGCCGCAGTGGGCGAATCAGTTTCGTATGCTGCTCCAAAGTCTTCCTAAAAATATTTTCCCAAAGCCAGCACCAGGATAGTATCGGTGATGGGCGCGCTTGGTAATGGGCACAGCTGGTAGCCATGCAGCTAATGTCGAGGTGGCTGTCTACGCAAGGAACTCGCCACTAAGGCAAAGAGGAACGGCTAGAAGCCAATAAAACGATAAGAACGAACGGAGGAATGAGTGGGATAATTGGCGCATCCGACGATACATGAACGAGTCTCTCAAAGTTTCAGCAGATGGGTGTCTAACCGGCTGCTAGCTGACCCCATGCCGTACACGCTGCACTCTTCGAGAATCTCATTAAGTGCTAATTAATGCTCTAAATAAACACCGTAATTACGTATGTGCCAATAAAGAAACGGGAGCCAGTTCTAGCAAACTAGATAGCGAGCTGCCGAAGCAACGCTGAAGGAAGATGGACGACACGAATAGATAAATATATTGGACAAAGAAGCATGAAGCGAGCGGGTGTCAAGAATCTATCGCGTGTTATGTAAAATAAACTCGATAAGGAAACTGACAGTTGTTGTGCTAAGTGGGAACAGAAATGAGAAAAGTTGATAAAAATCGCGAGAGAAATTTTATATATCTATATAGAATATGTCCGGTAAACTATATAAAATAGCAAACATAAAAACATGGAAAAGAACATGACAGATTCATCACTATCATTACAGGTGATAGTATGCACACAGCTGCTAGATGAAGCGAGTTAGCCGGTTTAAGAGTGAAGTTCCTTCAATGGCCCATTTTAGGACTTTTTTTTCCTGTCAGTGGGGAGAACGCTTGCCCTCAAGAACCAACTGGCTTTTTGAATATTTAGCTACGTTCTAATTTCCTTTTCATAGATTTGCTGATAATGGTGAAGAGGCATCGTTACTTCGTGTGTGACAAAACAGGACGAGAAGCTTGTAAAAGGACTTTGGTTAGTTCTTGTTGCTTTCGAAAGGAGCCTGCAAGTGGACCGTGACAGCGGACCCTATGCCCCCAATAGACCGTTCCTCCTAGTGAACTCATAGAAACCCATAAACAATTCTGCGAATCAAAGGCATTAGAAACTACTAGTAAAATGTAACAGCTTTGTGGTTTGTACATTTAGAAAGTATTTAAAAGGTCTGTGCAGATCAGTTAATTTCGGTCGAGTCTTTCACAGTTACGCTGGGTATGCCAGGCTTATATTATTTTTCACGAATTGTTGCTGAACCATCTCGAATGGCACACTATAAAGTCTCTATAAAGTTAACTGCTACATAAATCTAGGCCACTTCCTCCGCATAGGATCAATGGATGGATCTGAATGAGTATATTGTTACAAGGGCACCCGCCGTATAGTTGTAATAGGCTCCTTAGATACGGTTCGCAGAAGACTGTCAAGCGTTACTTTACCAAGGCGGCGTCAAAAGATATCAATTACTCCCGGTACAAGTCGGGACAACCAAATCTATATATAACATTTTCCGACTATAACTAATTTACAGTTGTATTGTTCGCCAGTGACCGAAGTTCTAATCCAGTGATATCTTTTACCACGACGTGGCGTTACTATAGTCATTAGATGCGGTAAAACGCAAGCCTGAAAGCATTACAACGGAACTTCAGATCACTGCAGACCTGATTCTTTGTAGCTCCTTAGACGTACAGCATACACAACAGAGCATCAAATCAATAGCTACGCCTGCGAATAATAATGTGCGATATATGTATACAAACAGATATAATGGATATCTTTTCGCTCTGCTTAGTACTAGCCGGATTCGTTGGTTCAACTCGGTGTCTTCGCTAGGAACAAAGCCGTACTTCTTTTGACGCGTGAGGTTAAGCTGTTCTCCAGCCAATGACGGGCGGAACAAGTGCTGCCAATGTGTGCACTCAGGGGCCACAAATGGAAGCAACGGAGAACGATCACCGACGGCCCACGTCGACGAAGGAAAAGCAATCTAATCTATACAGCATCATGGCACGCCAATCGCCAACAAACAAAGCATGATCAACTATGCGATGGGGAGAAAAAGATTAAACAGGCGAGCTAGGTAAACGCGGCTTCGTCAGAGAGCCTCTATCGGTGTGGTAGCCATATATACGCGTGCTATCTTTTTCGTAAAACAAAAGTGCACTGGCCAACTAAAAGTAGATAGAGAAGCGTCCTTCCCATCTGTGCGTGCATAAAGAATCCCCTCCACAGAAGAAGGGTAGAAAAGCGTTTCTAGGTATCAAAGCCAAAATGGTAGCGCTACGAAAGAAAAAGCTAAGGCTTTGGATTTTGTGCTCAAAAGTTCTTCCACGATAAGCAATGGTGCTCTTGCTTTTTATAGTGCAGTTTAACGTTAAATATGATAAAGCAAATATAAGTTAGATTTGTAAGGATCAAGTTGTTTATTGCACAGTGTACTTCCCGAAGTGCTAAAATGATTAGTATTAATTGTTGAAATATCAGCAGGAATTCAAGTAATATATAAACATGTTTGAGTTTTAGTTCGAAGAGATAATTCGATTATGTGATCCAAGTTTTTTTCTCAGGATAGGACGTCGGTTGTTATGGCCATTCCAGGTGTATCATTTTTCTCTAAGTACTCGTCATCTTCGCAGAGTGGCCAGAAATGGTCATGGGAGCCCTAGATTCGAAGCACAAATGAATCATCCTTAGGAATTATTCGTTTTGGAAAGTACGCTGCCCAACATGTAAGCATTTTGCTCCTAGAAGGACCCTAACAGGAAGTGAAAACCTCGCTAGAGGCGTTCTTCTAGCAACGTTTTGACGAAACATCAATATTATATAACCAAATCTGTCATAAATCGACTAAACCTATTAGCACCACAGTCATCTACATCCTTGGAAGATATAGCACGGAATCCTATAAGGATAATTATATCATACTTCATACCGTTGTTGAGAAATGCTTAACCAAACAGATAACCTACTCCAAAGTGAATCGTTGTCAAGACCTTCCATAATGCTGTCTTCTAGTCATCATACGTACAGATTACAGTATCATTATAGAAAACGGTTACTTTTTTAATGAAATTGTTTCATTGTATATACGACCCTTAAAATGTGTTAAACGTGTCTGTTACTAAAAAGAGTAAAGCTATTTTAGCCCCGTCTAAAACCCTTTTTTTTAATTTTAGTTTTTCTCGGTGTAAAATCTGTTCCATTGCTATTTAGCGAAGTGAGAAAGTGTTGAGGTGGACAAATGTCTTTACATAGATAGTGCGAATACTTTTCGTTAAGACGCCTCACTATACGTGCAAAAGACATGATCTTGACATCTGCATTTATATCATTCCTTTAGCAGGCTAGCACCTTGTTCTATTGTTCCATCGAATCCTTATATACTCTGTTCAATAATTATATCCAACAAAATGGAGCTATGTCTTTTAACACGATCTTGCCTATCATACGTAGGATTCTATGCAGGCCTAATAGCGAACCCACTCTTCATACCTAACTACCGGCTACTTAGTCGATTTTTCCAGTTTTTCTTTATGAATCTCTATGTATTTTCTTCAGAATTAAGTGGCCAGTTGACATGCTACCATCGCTATCGCTGTAAAGTGACATGATCTTGTCGGCCAACGCCGATAATGTAATCCAGCCCTATCTTTTATCATCTTCTTCGTTTTAAAATCCTCCACCGTTCTACTTAAGCAGATTGCTTGACGAACCTAGAAGTTGGATAATGCCGCTCCTACAAACTGAACCGCTATACAGCTTTTTCCGTACCCGACAAGGACGATCGCTTTCTTTACCGCTCCGCAAAATTAGTAAATCTATATATCGACAGACCAAACCGCCCACTTGCAGATTCATCGTACGCTTGAGAACCCCTGGATGTCTCGGGGATGGACTGGATTTCCGCCGGGATCCCGTGCGCGTCGGCACTCGGCCATTCAGCTAAGGATAGAATCTCTCCGCGTCTAGACCATGGAACAAGACGTTGGTCGTTTCCTGTTAGCTACGCCTTCGCTTTTCTACTTCTCTTTCTATAGAAAGACAGACGATTAGCAAGCTTTTGAGGACAAGCAATACGACATATGCACGTTGTGTACGAGTGCGTGCACGGTTTTTCTCCGATAAGCGGCTGTTACGGCTTTTTCCCGAGATGATACATCGGGAAAAGCACGAATATGCAATCGACAGCGGACGTCCTTTCTCCGTTGCAGTGTTACGTGTATCTGTCGGATCTTTTTTCCATATCCGGTATGAGCTTGAACGTATCTTGGCAGTACACTTAATGGCAAAGCTGTATTAGAAGAAGAAGAAGAAGAAGAAGAGAGGTGTTACGATGCGAACGTGACTTTTAATTATAGTGTAAGTCGTATCATTGCCGTATGTTGTTGCCTAGCAAGCAAAAGGTCCTACCGATAATATCCGCTCGTCCGTAAATCGCCATTATCAAAGGGAATACTACTACATAGCACTAAGTATTAGAGCAGAAATCGTCGACCTAGTTATTCAACTAGTTCACAAACGACGTCATCAAAAATTATCTTACAGGTAAGATTCTCGAAGATTTGTCAAGATACATTCATCATGGCACCTGCTAGATGATGACACACTCTTATGTATAAAGACCTATTTGTTCAATGGAATACACAGCGGACACTACAGCGGAAAAAGGCGCAAAAAAATAGCGCTATACACTTAGTATAGAAATTTCGCTGATATGAAAATTCCTTATTCTACGAATAGAAAGTCGAACAAACACCTGAAATAGTTGTCTTTAAACATCATTTTAATTCTACTTGCATTATGAAAAGAAAACATACAAAAAAAAAGTACGCCGTATTGACAAAAGAAAAATCTACTATAGTCCCAGAAACATAGAACTTTAACTCTTCCAGATCAAACCTGCAAACTGAAAAAATAATTCAAGGATGTAAATCTCCTTCCATTAGATTCTGATATTAATATGGCAAAAATGTGACTCATAAGTGTAGCTGCCGTATCATCACTATGACGGTGGTTATCGGTACGTAGCTAGATCAGTTTACCAGTATCTAGCCGTTGAAGCGGAACATGCGCATAAACAGACAAGTAACACGTCGGTAGAAGAACGCATTGCCGGGTAAAGAAGCAGAAGCCCAATAGAACGCGCAAAATATTATCGAAATGTAGGCAGTTTTTCGTATGGCATCTTTGCCATTGTTGACGCGCAGATGCTACGGCGCGTAACGGCACACACGGATCCAACACGGTTCGACAAGACACCTCCTCTGTTCCTCCTGCGTTCATAAGGAGACGACAGACAGCGAATGGATCCATAAGGAGGTACTCATAAGGGGAACGGAAACTAGCGAACGAGCGACTCGTGCGTGCTCGAGCACGAGGGGACCGATAATGAATTTCATTCAGGCTTTATTAATATATTGTTGCTCCTGTCTGCTTTGTTTCTATCCCTATTTTATTTTGTCTGCCGGTTTTTACTCTGTTACAAATATCCCACATGTCCGCTTGACTCGTTCAACTGCAACACAAACATACACGCACGCACGTACGTACGCACGCACGCACCAACACGCGTGTACGCAGTCATCTGAAAATGTTACATCATAGTTGGACGCGTTCAGGTTGTCGCACTGGCGGTGTTTGGGAACGTCGTCTTATCAGTTCGGTCGTTTGATTTTGTCTATCTACTTACTATAACGGCATTGATTCAGTTGACGTTGTCTAGTAAAGAACCGGCGAATACAGAAATTAAATAGGTTTGTGGGCGACACGGAACATCTAGGAAGATCATGTTATCTTCGCGTATTGTTTTGCTTGGACACATTGCACATTAAGCAGAATCGAGTAGAAATTGATTAAAATGCGTTTATAGCTTGTCCACGAGATGGCATTGATGTTTATCTAGCCCGTATATATAATTAGCCTGTCGATGAAGGAGATTATTTGCGCCAACAGGGAACTAATTACAACGGCTTAGAGCACAATTCGATTCTATCAAATGGTATACAGTTCTTCGTGTGTAACTATGCCCTTGGGGAAAAACGACGTTGCCATTGAGGTTACATGCTACCGACTATTACCATAAAACCTTGCATATATCGATGATTTTGTTTCTCACCTGTAACGTAAGCACCTCAATATGTATGCTTATAGCGTACGGGAGAAACGTGACTAAAGTCAAGTTAAAATCATTACATTCAAATCCAATTGCAAATATAGGCAAAACAAATTGTGTACACTACCAAAGTCGAGTATCGATCAACTGATATTTTTCCCAGGGAGACAAAAAATTACCACTGCAATGTTACGTAAATAGGTGGCATCAAGTACCTCATGAACTTTACGCATCAGTTACAATTAGCCATGTCGTTAAGCGATGGCAGAAAACCTCATGTTGTCTGCCATAGCTTACCATTGAAAGCAACAGTTTTCTGGCCTGCGGCCGAGAAATACTGTCCACATTTTCTGAGTTAACTAAGTCTCCTCGCTCTGCATAGTATAAGTAGGAAATTTCAGTTAGGCCCACGACTAATACTTATAGTTTTGTAACGTTGCTAGCGGTATCGTCTCTCTCTCTCTCTCTCTCTCTCTCTCTCTCTTAGTCTATGATGCCTTTACTCCTTTGATGCTATAGTCTATGTTTCCTGCTTCTTATCGCTTCGTCGCCGTGTATTGCCATAAGGTTCTTTCTATCTCGCCTAGACACTTTGGCCTGCTTCATCAAGTAGAAAGAAACAGATAAAAATAATACGAGCATAAAAGACGATTCAAAAGCACGTCCCTATGGCAAACGGAAGACTGCCATGTGGCCAGAGGCAAAATTGAGATCGAAAAGCAAATCACGAATTCCGGCGTCCTCTGGTATCAGGGCAACGCCACGGGGAGCTCTCAGTATTTACCAAGCAACGCTTTACCACCTTTTCTACTACTACTACTACTACTACTACTACTACTAATGCCATCGCTAGAGTTGCCCTGGTATCTGCAGTTTTCCAGTCTCGTCTCTTCCCCGTTCTTTTACCTTGTTAATAGAAGAAATAGCCGAACCTTCATTGGCAGAACGTGCGTGCCTGTCAAGTACCCTGAGGGCCCACGTCACTGCTCCTAAGGCCATCACACTAACGCTTCAATCACGGTCTGCACCGCAAAAGCAGTGGCAGCCACGGCGACGGCAATTAGAGCTATAGAAGTAGACCACTTCGTCTTTTTTCCCTATCGTCACCATCATATATTTGCGTTTTCTCAGGTTTCATCGCAAGTGCCTCATCGGTTATTTTTGCGCTCAGTTTAGCGGTCACCACTCCCACGGGAAATTCCTATGCGTTTCGAAAAGTATAGAAACTGACAGTATAGGGGATCTGCTGGGTCGTCGACTGAAGAGTATATGACAGAGACCACGGTAATGGCTGTTCTGAGCACCAACACTGCGGAGCACATTCTACGTTAGGTTGGGCCTTCGCAGAAGTTCGGGATTTGGCCAGCGGCTGCATAATGCACAGGTTCGCCTCCTGTTACCAGCAGATGACGAACAACCTCAGACACCGCATCGTGGCTTCACATCGTATTCATAATGTCATTGCTCTTGGTTTTTAGGCTTCGTGGGGTTCTTGGATTTCTATAAATTCCACTACCACCGTAGCTGGCTTCGTTTCCTCTGCAGGCAGGTAGCCCCTCTGCATCCGTTGTTCGACACCGCCATTCGGTTTTGAAGACGGAAAAACGGGAACCTAAAGCTCCAAAGAATAGAACAGGCGTTGAAATGTCACAGACCTTGCACCCGGCAGCCACAGGCTGAAGCCTTACCTTTGCTTCCACAATCTATATGGCAAGCAGTATTCCATAAGAACGGTAAGCCCTGTTCGTCAGGCCGCAGTTCGTACACAGACGGAGAGCGTCTTCTACAGTTAGCCGGGCGCTAGGCTAGACACTTCCCGAAAAGCAACCTGATCCGACCCGCTAGTGGCTTTTTCGGGGAGCGGGGGTCCCGGGGAGTTTTAACGCTCAGCGCCAACTGCCCGAGGGTGATAAATATTTCTCATTTAGATCTGTGCCACCAGCCAGCCAGCAGGCGAGGGCTAAGAGCTTTCTTGGGAAGAATACATAGACATCGCAAGAAGGTCGAGAAGGAAAAAGAGGAGAGTGAAGGAAAACCCGAAAAAATGTCGGCTTTGTAGACGTGGTAGGTCAGAGAATTGCAGACTAGGGCTTATAAAGTGTTGCTGATGGGATGAAACGAACGCAGCTAGGTCGCTTGTGAGCCTTCAAGATGGAGCACCCCGGAAGAAGGCTTTGAACGAAGGAAAAAGTTAGGTCCATGCTCTCGTACCGCAGATCTCTCCAAAGCTGCGAACAATGGCGATCCTTCAACGATTCGTTGACATCGTAGGTCACGTCACGTTCAACCTCACGTTTTGCGACTCAATAACATTGAGTATAATAATGACCGCACTAATATGCTGGGTAACTCATGAATTTGTGATATACTGGAGGCGTAGTACATCGGCGAGAAAAGTATCAGACGATCACCATTGACTAAATTAAATGACAAAATCTGTGCTTATCGATAACTCATTTACAGGACAAGAAAGAATCTGAAAGACGGCAGTTTTACGGCAGTGTCGAACTATGTTTGATAAAATATCCTCATTCGAATTGTAGAATTAAAATTGACTTTTGGGCTGAACTAAGCTGAAACAGACAAGCACATTGTTAAACTCATAAATAGACCCAGCGCAGGAAGACTCATTGCGACTAGAAAAGTATTCGGATAATGTCGTTTATAGTTGTATGAGTACCACTGCCAATGAATGCTTTCGCATTGGCTTTTCATTGTAGCAGTTCTTTTGTTACGACCATGGCGAGGTGCCATAACATTCCTTGACGACGTGTGAATATTATGATAGGATCTTAGGTTATTTGGAGAAACGTTTTCTCAAAACTCTGAAGCTCTTTGTTCACAGCATTTATACGTTACGTTTTTAGGTAAGTCAGAAAAAATAAATTATCTAAACAAGCGTTATACTATTATTAGCATCACACTAGCACGTTATGTATAAATACCCACGCTATTATCAAATGTATCTCTATCAATCTATACGCTAATCGATGTAGTCACATGTAGAAATTGTGCTGGCAAAATACTTGTAAAGTTTTGTCGTATGGATAGCGTCCAAGGAACCTCGAACCTGTTAGTTTACTCTTTTTTGTCGACCGATGCTGGCGGATCCTCTGATCCTTACCTCCTTAGCGTGACTGCTATTCTCTGCTAACTGTCACTAACTCACTGACTGTTTTCATCGCTTATGTGAAATTTTTACATTTGTTGATCTCTCAGATATTCTTTCACGCGGCCTACAGCTGCTGCTGCTGTACATGGTTGGCACTGCGGTGCTTACTGCTACAGAGAGCCGTATGATACTCCTCGAAGTACCTGTGGCACTGCTTTCGTCTTTGCTGCTTCTCTTTCATAGTATTCCTCCGGGGCCATCGCGACGATGACCGGCTGGCGCGAAGCCTTTATTGGTGTTACGGTGGCAGGTCTTCGAGTGGATTGAACGGCGGAATAGCGATACGAACAACGAAGTTTTTTATCATCTCACATTAGCCGTAGTTGCAATCAGCAGGCGGTAGGACTGGTAAAGAAGGACGGAGCTTGAGGACGACAATATGGCGCAAGCCTTAGAAGGTTAGGCTAGGTCTTGGAGAGGACCCATTAGACACCGTCAAGAGATACACAAAAGGGTTGTGTTTTTATGCCTTGTCCTCCGCTAGGCTTTGATTTATTACAGGAAGGTAGCGCGCAGTATATAGAGTACATTATTTTTTTTTTTGTACTTCTGTACTTTCTGTACATGTGCTGAATTGTAAGGTTCAGGTAATAAAGCATGCATAGAAATGCTAGATAGAGCTAAGGATGCAAGAAACAGTTAGGTTAAGCTAAACCTAAAAAAATGCATTGAATTTGACGCCGAACATCGCCGCTAATCACTTCAGTAAGATGACTGGCCCTTAGCACGAAACTAAGCGTGTCTAACTTCGATTAAACTTAGGTGGCTCTTAAGTGGGGCAGACAAACACATTATCTACTACGCCAACCTTATGTCACTTCCATCATCATGTAAAGATATGATCTATGCACATGTATGAGTTAATATGGTCAAAGAAACAATAATAATAATAAGATGGGTCCGAGAACACTGGCAAACGGCTGGCCATACGCCAGCGCTGGCAAACATTTTCGCGCGGCGTCCGACTATTATGACTAAGTGAATCGCTCACAATTCCGATAATGCAGTAGTAGGGTCTAACTGCGGGTCACTGATGCGAACACAGCGCAAAAAAAACTTCTATTGCAATCTATTGTATGTTTATATCACACCAACAAAAGAACTACTTTCGCAGCATGTAAGAACATAAGCTCAGGCGTAAACGAAACTCATATGTGTTTACAGCTCCTATTTATCATACAAAACGGACGTTGAAATGAAGCGAGCATATTGGCACACGATTAACGAAATAAGTGCGGGAGTTCTGTAGGGATGTCCTGTATTCTCCACGTTATCCGACAAAATCAGATCCCTAGTAAAAACGAGCTTTTTAACGGTTAATTTTCTTATATTCTCGTTCGCTCTTGTCTACCTTTCAGCTCGTTAACAGAGGTTAGCAAAACGAACCCTATCTCTCTGTGTTTATCTATCCATTACTCTTTCCTAAGACTCTTAGCCAATAGGCAAACGTGTTATCATATAAACATTCATATGTTGTTGTAAAGCATGGCTTGCTAATCAGCCATATTCGCTAAACAAAAAAAATAGAATTAATACCTCAAACAAATGAAAATTTTTAGGATTTTCCTGGCGTATATCTTGTTCCAAGGACAAATGCCCGTTTCGCATTAAAGTTCAGAATTTGTTTCCAATCCAATAATGAGCTCAAGTTGGTTACTAGGCAATTTGTTGACATTCGAAAAGGTACGAGACATATACGGTTCGGGTGACTTTCAGAAAAAAAAAAAAAATATATATATATATATATATGTGTGTGTCATTATGCGTCGTAATATTGTTATCGCCATGAAATGTTAATACGAGTAATATGGTGGAATGTATTTGCTAAGCCCCACGTTGATTAACCACATAGTCAATATATGCACTGGACTCAGATCTGGAGATATACCGAGGGCAACGAATATTCGTGCAAACACAGACAGCTTCGCCTAACAAATTTAAAAGATAGTACGTAGGATTCATCGCGATCCTCAGGGGGGTGAGCTCCCCGTTTGATGATTTGTGCATATCATAACAACAACAGAAAATTGTAATGCTCTTACTTTTACAAGAATCTCGATTTTAAGACCTTGGTGGACATAATTTTGAACAATTTTAATGGAATGGATATAAAGTTCCTTTATATGTCTTGCCGGATCAATAACGATGAAATTCAACGACTCTATTATTCTTACAGTCAGCTTCTATGATATCAGGTAGAATTAGCTGTACTTCGATTCCAGCCGCATTTATCTGCAGGCACACACGGATCTATTATATGGTCGGGTCTTTACACTTGGATTTACATGTAATTGGGACACAGGCTCACCAAGCTCAATCCGTTGCACTTGAGCGGAAGGTATCCGGAAGTAGACGAATCGTCGGCCGGGGGACGCAAAACCTGCGTTCAAAAACGTTAGAACTTTTACAGAGAGATCACGCATTGGGAGGTAAGCAACGGACTAGTCGGGGCCTATACAAACCAAACATGCTTCGTACAAATGGAGCGTAAGCGATCAACGAAAGCCTTGGATATTGCTAGAGGGTGCGGTACATGCAGTAACCAAAAGGGATCCGAAATAACGGCTTTCAAACCGAAAAAGAGATGGAGCGGAAAACGGAGACGATTCGAAAAGAGGTCGAAGGATACTTACAAGGATGCCAGGAGAATGCCAGAGGAACAGGGGCAAGCACAGACGAGTACACGGTTAAGACAAGAGCAAGTGGATTAGACGGGCAGGATTGAAAAAGGAGTTTGACCCCCCGCCTCCCGCTGCTTTGCCGTCGGTTCCTACGAAGAAATACTATTTTACCCCAGTGGAAACGCGGCCCTTCCTCGGCCTCTTTCCCTGTCATTAAAAAGTCAGAACTCTAAAGATTCAAAACCTTTGTGCTCTATGATATGTGTACTATCGTCGCTGACATTATTTTTGCCTGCCTGGGCGGGGGGGAGGGGGTCAAATGGGCCTGCTCAGCCTCATTTCATGCAGGGGGTGCTAGCAGCGGCTCGCAGAAAAACAACGCCACAGCAGTCCCTCTTATTGCTGCGCCGTCTCTTTATGTTCCAGTCCTATGTGCGCAGATTGAGAGTAAACGTATGCGAAACAAGCCTGAGTTTTTCTACATCAAGCAGTCGTCAGGTTCTGTAGAGCGTGCCTTTGTCGACAAGGGTAACTGCCCTCCATTCGAAAGGCCAGCCAGCCTCAAGTCCTCTCTATGCGCCAAGCTTTGCCTCCCCTCTAAGTTTGGCATCCCTCCCTTTATTTATCCTTTATGAAATCACGATCCTAGGGCAGACCTTGTAGAACACGAACGATGCTGTGCTATGCACCAGCTGGTGGAGCATGTGCCCGCGCTCGAATTCTGCTATTACGTTCGTTCTGTTACGCCACGACACAACGTCTTCTACCTGAGCATTTATTTCAAGCCGCTTTGAGCTGCATGCGCTCCTTCGGCGGCCCCTGTTTACCCCGTACCCCATTTGCCCCTTCCCATGTAATACGCGGAATGTTAAATGACGGAGGAAGAAGATGACAGGGTGGTGGGCGAATACGGCATCAGTGGCACTGATGATGTGGGGGTTGCAGTTATGAGCAACGCCAGTCGCCTGATATGCGGAAAATCAGACCAGGGAGCTGCTTGCCCTTGAATCGTTTGTTCTGTGTATTCCACTTGCTCACTTGGCTATCTAAAAGTAAATTTCAGGAGCTGGAGGAGTGTCGATAAGAGTGTACGTTTCTTCTGCAGAGGTATAGCGGGTTAACTTTTGTTAGAGGGATTTGTAAAAATAGTTCTTAATAGACTGATAATTAGGGTCTAAAAGCATTTCTGGTTGCTGCCATCGCGTGCCTCAGTTTTGTAGATATTGCTTGTTTTATGCTAGCAAAAAAATGCCAGCGAAAAAAAACTACAGAGTGTTCAGACCTGTGTATCAATGTTTCAGAGACATTAAGATAAAATATTTAAAATTTAATAGAGTCCCGTGTAAATCTGTCAGAGTGAAACAAAAGCGTATGTGCTCACTTCGTATGATTTTGTTGCCATATGTAATAAGCACAGAGTAATTGAATACTACCTTCCACGTCATGTTGCGCCCAAAGATTGGCTAACCGAAGTGGAATATAGACTCCTCAGTTTTTGTTATAATGTGATTATATGCAGAAGGTTATTTCGCATTTTTAACACCCTGTAGATTATGGCGGAAATAGCCTACGCCTACGATCAACTTGCTTTAAGAAGCTGTCGGTCCTGTTGCCGCAACATCAGACTATAATTATTATTGCCTGGTCTACCTAAATTATCGAAAACTGCATAAAATAATTTCGTATATCTAGGATGGCCGGTTTGAAGGAGGGCATATATTGTAAAAGGACAACTGCAGGCATTACTGGGCGGAAGGGTTATACCAGCTGCATGCTTGGAATCCTGTAAACTGTAAAGGATATTAATATATACTAGCAGAAGAGTGAAGCCTGAAGAGTACAAAGGTTTCATTGTACTTTTTTTATTTGCAAACAAAAGTGCGATGAGTACTCTCAAACCTTCGAAAGGCTTTTGCACCAACCTTCATATATGCAGCAACATTTACGGAGAGCATTTATATCAAGACGCACTATTTGTTTGGAATATTTATCAAGTATATAAATACACGTAAGAAAATAATAGTAACCTAAAAATTAGCGTAAGTTGAACTTTGATCACAATACTGCCAAACATTTTCATCAACTGTAAATCCATGCTGGTTGAACTCATCGTATAAATGACACTGGGGGATTTTCAAAAATCGTTGGGAACTATACGCAGTCTACCAGAATTTACTTTTATCTGTTATATCATTTGCCCGTCCTTAATCTCCTGCCATTTTGTAACGGATACTTTACAATACAAGCTCAACATGTGCGTCTTCTGTACCGTAAAATGATGCACTGCTTCTTTTTCTGTCAGTAGAATACAGTGTAAACAGATTCGAGCCAATTTAATTAATAGCACAATTGAAACTTTGTTGGCGAAATAAAAAATTATATAAATACGGAAGAACCTAGAATTTACGTTAGACAATCCTTTCCAGTGACTGTCGCCATCGTCACTGAAGGTCGATGCGAAAGAGAACGCCTTCCGTTAGTCAAGAGCCTTCTATCTGCTTTCATTTAGGTAAGGCCTGTCCTGAGGAGAAGGGTGCTTGAGAGCTCGCTTGAGGATTTGAAGGTTTCGAAGATGGCCAGTACCAGTAGGAGCCAATAGAGGCGGGCGCCGGAGGCGGGGCAAATCCTTTTCGACAAGATTCGACGCAGAGCGAAAGCGTGGTAAATGGGAAAAGCCAAATGCTTTGAGGAGTATCGAGGGAAGGAAACAAAGATCGAATGCAACAACTATGGTTGCAGGGCTAAGGGCTCGAACTTGCGAGGTACGCATGTAAAATGTTCTCGGCATGAGAAAATTGCCGACAAGCTTCCACAATATAACTAGCTGTCTACAAAGCTCAACAGCGATTTGGGAGGAAATAAAGCCGCCCATTGATCATCAGCAGGACTGCTGCATCGCTACTACAGGCTGAGCTCACGGCGGTGAGAGACAAGAGACGCGGTAAAGAGCTGAGATTGGAAACACAGAAGCTAAGCGATTGAAGGGTTAAAAATGGGTCCTAGCACTATATATATTAAGAGCTACAATATATATGAATGCTTTGTTTATGAAGATTACGTCATACGTGGTTGATTTAGCCACTTATAAGCTTCTCACTCGAAGAGCGCTGTTGACGATAAATACTACGATTTTTAATAATTCGTAATAAATTGCGCCGATAAAGTTTATGGTAACTACGCACGCTGCTCCATCGCGAGGCTTAAAAAATGTTGAAATAAAAATTACAGGTGTGCTAATTGTTCTTCTTATAAGTAAAAGACGAACCTCTATGTCTAAATAGGGGCAAAGTACAAATTCGTAATATCGAGCATTTTTGCTATGACAAAAATTTTTTTTGGTAAGCTTAACGATAAATATAATATAATTCTATCGATGTATAGTTGACATTACATACTTATCCTTAATGACGCTTAGATAGAATCCTATACGGTACGGATGTACTAGGGGTGATTCTTGATAATTAATGGATCATCGCGTTTGGCGAGCCGTCCTTTAATTATCGATTTTATACAACAATAATTGAGATTTGACTATAGCAAAAGCTGTTTTTTTAATTTAGCCCTATTCCCCCAGAAAGCTATATTTAGACCAGTTTTACTGTTACTGCCAGCTAGTCTGATACGGACAACGATCAAAAGTCTCCCCATATATATATACATGCACCTTGAATGCTCCAAAAAATACATGTGGCAACGCAGGTAAAGTTGTCTAATCCATTAATGAGATGGATGTCAGATTTGCCCCATTTTCATCCGAAAACGTTTAAATGTGAGTCTATGCTAAACGGCTACACCTTTACTTTCGGCCTATTGTGCTCTTTATGTACGTGTTTTTGGTGAGCGAGCCACTTCTAACGTAGGTAATATTCAACTTGTCCCGACACGATGAATCTAATTGTCCTACGGCTTAATTAATCCGTAAATATTACTGTTCTACTTTGTAGTTCTTGATTTTACGAGAACTTCGTTTGCCTCAGAGTACTTCCGTATCAAGTGCTATCCGATGTATTTGATTGCATGCAGTGTAGGCGTAAGTCGTTACCCGCACCGTCGGCGGTTCATCACAATAACGGCTTTGATGCACGGAGGAGACGAAGCAGTGATTTAATTGGTAGTAATTTTTCTACCTACTATATTGCTAGCTAGTTCTGACCCGCATCGAATTCTGTTCCAAACTGGACCTGTAGAGGTACTTGAACCTGCGGGAGGTAATTTAGACTGATGACCAGCCGTCCAAATCGCCTAAGAAGCTCACTCGCTAACCCGTTGTCCTTCAGTCCTGTAGCATTCGCTAATTTTCCCAGTGATTATAATAATTCGCACGATAATAGCGTACCTATCCGAGCGTTACATAAGGTAATCTTGCGTATTGTCAAGATAACAGCTCTGCTAATCTAGTGTCATTGTTTGCCCTGCGCGATAAACGACTGGTAATCGTAAACGTGAACCTCACGCTCCCCGCTAAACTAGAGAGAAAAATGAATAATATATATATATATTACTCAACTACGGACCAATAAACTTTTGATCGTACATGTACCGAGATATGATCATTATTATAATTATATTTGACAGTTTCGATGCATGGGTTTGCGGAGGCAGTTCGTGTTAATCAAGCTAGCTACGCATGAACAGAAACGCTAGTGGAGAATATGGAAGATGCCTTCATCGGAAGATAGCGTCTTCCTACAGTGGTGTGCTCTTCGGCGTGCTATGTAATTCTTACAACGTACCCGCCATTTTTTCCGAATATATATATTCGAATATAATAATGCTAGCTAATAAAATCTCACATATGGATAAGTATCCATAATATGTTTCTTAAAAAATATACTATTTATTTTTGCTCCTGTACATGACAACCGTTCCTGTACATTTATGAAAAAACCAGTCACAAGTATTATCACCGCTTTGCCGACTTTGTTTATGTACGGATATATATGCGAGTAAAGCTTTGTAAACGACCAAAACATTTATATATAAATACCTCTATCATATACAGATCTATTCGATTAAACAGAGCCAGTCCGTTCTAATCTAGACAGCTCTATCAATAGGCTGGCGTTCTTGATTAGGATAGACAAGGATCGCAGGTCGAAATGGGTCTTTGACAACAATTGGTCTTCCTGACCTTCATCGAAGTTGAAGAAAAATCTATTTCCCAGATAGAAAAGGGCTCGGCTCATAGTAGCAACGAGTGTATATATTACCTAATGGAAAAGGCTATCTATTTTACTTTATTGAACGAGCGGGCACTGATTGTTCCTGCTGACCGTGACAAATATGTTTAAAACCGTATATCTGAGCATCGTCTCAACCAGGACAGATGTACATATCTCAAATCGACTAGGGTTTAATCTTGCATGGCGTGTTCAGGTTACGCCATTAATATGAAATAATCACTTCTATGAATTGTTTTCCCATGCATTTAAGTACTCATGTATGGGTATTATAATATGTTACGGGAATACAGCAATAGCTATGGTTCTATTTGTAAATTGAAGTAAAATCCAAATCGTCAAATGCTGAACCCGTTAACCTACGAAATGTGTATACCCAAAATCGTATTAGGAACTACCAGAGTTCCGCGTTTATTTACTAACAGCAACTTGTAGTCAAACTGTCAGCGCGATAAAAAAAAAAAGCCGAATAGGCCATAAAAGTCATTGCTAGCACCTAATCACATTTAACCTTATCATTAAACAGTTAAGTACCAGTAGATAAGGACAAACAATAAATCAAATTAGATAGTCCAGCACGATATTGAGACTGAGCTTTATTGACTCTCAGATCTTGTTTATTTAGCAGGTCTATCTAAGTAAAGTACCTTTTAGTCGACAGAGTGTTTGGGTCTGTGCTAGGTTGTCTAGGTCTGACTAAGTTAATTCGTCAGCAGTTGTTAGAGCTTGAAATTAGAAGGCAATGGTGAGGATAGGTGATGGCGGACACATCGACGTTTCAGGTCCTGCAGAACGTATTAGGTGCGTCACGATCTGTACAGCGTATTGAATTTTACGGCTTGATAAAGCTGGTTGTATGATTGACTCAGTTGCTTCATTGGTCCAGCGCGCCCCCACTCGGAAGATATTGCTTGACTTCTATAATTTAATATGCTATTTTACCGGTTCTGGAATAAACGACAGACTAAAAAAACTTTAAGCGAAGTTATGTATCTTTAAATGCATACATAACATTTCGAATTTTTTGTATTTTCAATATACTGGATTATCAGTTACTCAGTTACAATTTTTATCAGACAATGCCTCTGTGGAAAATTCACTTGTGGAAAATTCTTTATCTCGCTGCCAAGATCAGTTGGGCACTAAGGATGTAGTTTCATATGTATTCGAAGGTTAAATCCCCATGGGATTACTATGGAACTTAAGCAAACATCTGCAAAGAAAAGGAAATAGATCACTGGGGATCACTTCAGCTAAACGTAGAATATCCTCAATCGAGTTGACTGACGAGCCTTATAGACCCTCGACATAGACCTGCTTTAACTAGAAATATCGGGACGATACTTTCAACTCTATAGCGACAAAACAAACACACAGGCTTCCGTAGCTTTGTTTCGTCGGCAGGCATACTTCTGCCTTGATGTCTGTGTTCTGTTTTAGATTTATTGTAAATATATTTGTAAGTCGATTAGTTCGTTATAATTAGTTATATTTTGTGATGACATTTCGCGTGATCTACCGCGGGCTTTGTCGTTTTGAAAATGACTTGGATCTAGAATATAGTTCGTAGAAGTTAGTTAATCATGTTAAAAAATAGGGAGGACAATTTTCAAAGAAAACGGGGTTTACAAATCCAGCATAAAAAGAGTTCAAAGAAGAAAGACGACAGATAAATGGCTAGACTGAAGGTATATTGATAAGGTGGTCAAGCTATTTACGAGATCTGTGTATAACTTCACATATAATATACAATGTGTGCCAGTACATAAAAGTCAAGTTTATGAGGCTGTTCCGGATAGGTCCTATCAGACTTACCAGGTAGCTGGAAAAAGGCTAAAGTTGAATGCAGTTTTCTAATTCTTATCAACATACCTTTATAAGTTTGAACGGTCCTTGTTCGCTATACCGACACACATATATATATATATATATATATATATATATCACGGCCCACGAGTTTTGCCGTGACATGATCTATTTTGCGTCGCCGTAAATTATTTTTTGCTTACAAAGAGAAAAAATTCATAATTTATCCAAAGCGATGCTATTCGGCGTTTGCTATTGCAAATCAGTCAGCATAGCTTTCCTTTAACACAATGGCCTCGTATACGTAGCTATTTTCACGTCGCCATATCGAAACGAGACGCAAACGCTTCTGGCAATATTGGAAGAGGTCGTTTTGGACCCTTGATTTGGATTTGGCAGGTACAGCGCCCTGCAGTAGAAGAATGCTCGCTGGGTGTTCTGTGTCCTGTGCCTCTTTCTTTTGAGCTGTCTCTACTATAATTTTTCGCTGGCTACTTGGCCGCCAATATGCATAAGGACGACGAACGTTACCAGGACCGCCATGCGACATCAGCCGCGAATTTTACCATGTATTTGGGGGAGGGGCGGGACCAAGAAATGAAGTAAAGTGCACTGGTAGTGCTAGTCGTCCTGGTGGCAGCAGCAAGAGGTAACACGCATTAATGTGTTTAATGAAGTAATCAGCGTTAATTGGGAACGCGCTGCGCACGGCATTATCAGCGACGACGGCATAGGCAAGCGGCATATCCGCCACTGTCGGTCACAACCGAAAAAGCAAACAAAGCATTGAAAGAGACAGAGGGAAACAAAGAGAGTTGGGTAAGACGGAGCAACGACACTGAGCTTCAAGCCAAAACGCGGGGCAAATCTCTGCTAGGGCTACAGAAGGCAGAAACTTGGATCACAGCAACAATGTACATAGATGGTACAGGCAAACGGTATCCAAGCAGCAACTGGAGGGGTTAGTGCAGCCTTATTTATTGCTACCAAAATTGTTGGCCCACCAATTCAACCTAACCTACCTCAACCTTCGGAACCAAACACCTGTCACCTAAAAACGCCTGCACGGAACCACACGCTACAGGCGGTCGGTGAGGGCGAGGCCGGAGAGGGCGCGGAATACTCGCATAAAAAGTTAACTTGCAGAAGGGAATTGTAGTCGAAAAATGCCACGAGAATGTAGGGTCAATAAGCTTTATAAGCCTAGCAGAAACGTTCACGGAACGACGCCGTTAGGGGCCGGGACTCGATCGAACAGCAGAGGCTCATAGAAGAAGTAAAAAGCTAACAGACTGTGATGTATAGCTTTATTGATATGGGCTTATTGAAGCAAGCTATTATATCGCACAGTGTGTGAAACAGAAAAATATGATAATGTTTAGTGGCAAGAAAACGATGAAAATAAAATGATAAAATGTTAATTACGGATAGATTAGGTCAAATACAAATAAACTCAGTAAAAAATACTATCCGGAAAACGCGAATTGAATTTATTTTGAGCGAATTTGGCCAAGTGGAAGCGAACGTAATAATCTGTCTGGCGGGCAATCGATAGTGACAATAGATTCGATGATAACAATAGCTTAACTAATTTGTATTTAACACGTCGAACTTTACTTAAATAAGCCTGTACTAAACTTATTAAATATTGTAGAAACGGCATGAAAAATTAACGAATTATCCCATGGTCAAAAGCCATGAGTGAAGTAGTACTGAGTCGAGCATAAACCCAAGCTATAAGCTGAGCTATTGCAAACTCCTATTTCGAGTCGACTTCGATCGTTAGGGACCGAAAATTTTTGGATCAGGAACCATCTGGTATTATGCTGCTGAATGCAATAAAACAATCGTTTTTTATGCTTTTTACCTCATACTAGCTGCCGACGACTCTGATCAAGACGCGTATGTTATCCCATGCAACATGATCGATTTCTGCTATAGGAAAACTGCCATGAGTTTGGAACTCCATCGGGGAAGAGTAGCGTATGACTTCACTTTATTTTTGTCTGCTCGTAGAAAACCTGGCTACTGCGTGAGGTTTATTTGGTTCCTATAGATTGCCCTAAGTTCAGCTCTTCTAATATTGTGCAACTAGGCAAATGTATGCCTCTAGCTGCAATTCCTCTAGAAATAAACTTGACGGAAATTTCTCTTAATTAAGTATAAACGAACGGGTTGTGGAAGTTCTTTTTTTCTTTACAGGTCTACATTTACACACTAAATAAGGTTTATCTTCCTTTGATTTATTTTTCCGGAACATACCCCTGCTACTTGCACTCCGTACATAATCGAAATCGGCTATGCCACGATCGAGCTATGCCAGTTGGATTTAGCAGGGCAAATATTTAACAGCGACATGCCTTCGCAATCGTGCTTGTGACTCACAACGAACGACTATTATTGAGTAGAAACAACCTCGATAACAGGCGAATGCCCTATTCCCGTGGTGTTATACGGTATTGAAGACAGAATCGGTTCGATATGAGAATACGCGACTGCGTGCTATCGAACCCATTCTCATCTTCCTCGGCGGCAGTATGAAATGCCCCTTTTGCACGCGACACGTTTTACTCAATCCGATGATCGTATCGAGTGCGATCAGTGCCGATCATAGTCGATTGTGATGTTTCGTCAGATCAGAGCAAATAGCACGAGGCGTCGAATGGCGACGCAGAGCTAGATATTCAAACCGATACTTAGATAGGCCTATGTGAGTGTAGACATGTAAATACGTATATACCTACATGTGACACGGACATAGAACGCTTCGCTTCAGCCCCTCTAATTCTCCCTCTACTCTCTGTTCGTTTCTCTCTATCTATATTTTGCTATGGCGTCTATTAGTGTTAGGTAGGCCGGCTACAGCGATCTATGTTACACTGCAGTTTTCCTCTACATCTCGCTGCCCATTCTCCGCGCATGTAATGCTTTTCGTACGCGGAGATAGATATCCGGCAAAACCGGGGCGCGTAGATGACAAACCGTTGATTTGTTCCGGTAGAAAAGAATGACAACAGGTCTTGCCTCACGCATGCTCGTATTGCGTGTACTCATTTGGTCAGGTTTCTCTTCAAACCTACTCCCTTTCGCCCGAACTCCGCACCCCTGCTGCTTTTATCGTTGTATTCAACACTGTCGTCTGAGCCCGTTCCTGTGCTGTAAACCATTGGCAAGCTGAAAACGACTACATATTATCCCAAGACCCTATATGCGCTCCGGAGAAGCGAACAACAGTTAAGATTTGAAACGGTTTGGTGAGGGCGGGGGAGGTTGCCAGGGTCACAAGAGGGAGAATCGAGTCACTTGCGAGTCTCTGTCGGAACCTCCTAATTCCATCGACTGCTGGGCTGGCTATACCTCGAGCTAGGTTGGTAAATACGTAGTTGTGGGAGGCAAAAATAAAAAAAATGTGTGGATATGTTGAGTTACAGCATATGCAGCTAGCAGGCGCTGTAGCCGTATTAGCAGTAGGATCAGGTACTCACTACAAGCAGTGATCGCTTTGGGTCTGGTGTTTGCCCATCAACTGTTGCCCAACCGCGCGCCGACGGCAGCGTCATCAAGGACAGCGGTGGGCTCTAACTAGAGCGAGAAAGGGAATATCGGATTAGAGCAGCTGTCCCTCACTGATAGACACTTTTGCTCAAAGACATATTCACATGGTCACATTCAGACATGCACCTACAGGTGCATGCAGAAACATTTAACAACCCGACACTAGTGATCGACCCAGGTGAGGCGATCTATAAGCTTTGTATACACACATTTAACTTGGAAAAGGAAACTATAGGTTGATACAAGATAGCAAAGGTTGCAGAAGAAGCCGAACGTTACCCACAATTCTATACGTCCTCTTCCACGCACGAATACTATTACAGAAAATATCGCACCTAGCCACATACCTGTTTTCAAACAGGCGTAACGGGTGACCTATTTATGTGTTATAGAAGCTGACTTGCCCACTGTTTTACCATTTCCATTGCCCTATATTATTAAATCAACCGAAAGTACCGTCAATCGAGGCGCACTGAACATCTAAGATATTAAACTGGGATAATAAATAGATTTCTCGACGTTTCTTCTATGTCCTATTATTTTCACATTATAATCTGGCGTACAAAGTGCATTGTTAAGTATCTTGGAAAACCGGTTGTTTTGCAATAAGTCCATCGATGAATGTTCTCATTAACGTAAATGGGGAATTTTCGGTGAAGGATGAGTGTTAGAGCCCTGCCGTCTAGGAAGAATCCGCTATGACGGCGGCGACAATGACATCAGAATTGCGGCTATGACACAGTTGAAACTGACGCGATACCTCTCAGGATGGCTAATTATCTGCTTGGTTATTCCACCCAGCTGTAAAACCCAGTTCGGAATTGTTCAGCAGTAAATGGAGGGCTTTTTATTGGATCCGGAGATCTTTCAATTAAGAAAGGGATGGTATCTTAGTACAAAGTAGCTACTAGAATAGAGTGAGCAGCAGCCAAGAGGCACAGACCTTCGCGTAACGATCAACGTAAACTTTAAGCAAACTCCCGTCTAAACGATGCTACTAAAAACAACAATTTGCTTTTTTCTTTCTGTATTTTTACCCCATTGAAGTTTGCTGAAGGTTCAATAGAGTAGGGAAATTAAGGGCGTCATTATAATTAAATTAGCTATCTGTATCTTCACAACGCGTCCAACTGCCTAATCACTCCTGGCAAAGATAAAGCAGTTCAGAGACGTGTGGCTTAACGAGAACGTTTTCTGTTCGGTGCGGTCTGCTCATCGATATATACTCAACAAACAGGATACCGAGTAAACAACCGCAAAAAAAAACGTTCCCTTTTACAGTAAGAAAAAAGGCTAAGTACAGTGAACAACTCGAAATTACTGGCAGCCCTCAAATGTTTTTTGTCTGTTACCGAAAATACATTACTATCAGCTATACACTATTGATACGCCTGCGCGTGTAACAATGAACAGAAAATTTAGAGAAGAAGCTTTCGAATCGGTCAGACGCATCAGTTTTATAGCATTTTATAAGTGAACGCATTCCTTCAGCGATAGCAGTTATTTTTAGTCATTCCTTTAACATTGTTGACGTTGCTAGAGCCTTCGATAGGGTCCAATCTCTGTAGTGAGTACATTAAGTGAGGTTCTCATGCTGCGCCATACTACACTGATCCAAACAAATGGATACTCCGCTCGTACAAGCTCGCTTCCTGTCATCATTATCCTACCTATTTTCGGCGTTCCTACTATCTCCACTTTACTATAGCACCATTGGTGCTAGTCGCCAAATAAAAAAAAAGTCTAATCTTCATTTTTGTCCATCCTTGCGCTGCCACCTTCCAACTGAGGATTGTCGGAGAATCGTGATAGGTTCTCACGGTTCGAAATCGCGACAACCTCGTTTGCTTTTTCGTCTCTTGCCGCTGTCGCCATATCAGCCATTGCAACTATCGCGATAAACTGACAGGCTGGACAAGAGAAATCAACATCTGCGATTTGTCCGAATCAACGGAAACAGGCCCGTCCAGTTTCGAAGTAGCATTCACTAGTCGAGTCGGCCGTCTATGATCATCTTATAATAGTACATAGAATATAATGGAATTGGGGAGAACGCTCTATGCAGTAACGTCCAGCGACAGTGTAGATGTTTTCGGCTCTTCGTGATAGTTCCTTCTAACCTTTTATGATGTCTTTGCTCGTCTACGATACGAAAACGGCCGCATCACCAGCTGAAGCTGTCGTACAACGAAAACGAACAAATGACGAAAGCAACCTCGAACGAAGAGAAAGAGACTAGGAAGCCGGTCGTCGTTAGAACTTGGGAAGCTGAGTATGATCTGCGGGATCGAAACCTCGATTAATCCCGTATATGTATTCATGTATAAGTCTTGTTGATCTCCATCATCATCATCATCATCATCATCACCGTGCTGTATTATGCAGAAGTGATCGCAATGAATCAATCGCAGAACGACTTGAAAGAAGGACGGCTGATCGGGTGGGGCGAAAGGATACACAGAAAAAAAGAGCGGGGCGTATAGATCAGGTAACTCTTTTGCAGCCTCCAGACGACTGACTGCGCCCATTTTGCACCCACAGACTTGACAGGCGCCCAGCTGAGTCTACACGGAGTATTATTTTTGGCCGCCCGATATTTCTTGGACGTCTACTTAATCAGCTTCGTTCGCATGCTTTATTTAGAATCTGTAAAGAAGCGACGGACCACTGAAGCATTTAACCCATTAGATTTCAGTAAAAAATTAAAATAATTGAAAAAATAGACGATTTTTTAATGTTAATTTTGAACTCTGGGAAGTCAACCGTTATGATCAAAATAGTTAAATTCGAAAGACCTTCGAAACTCCTAAGGCAGTTAGTAGGGATTTATTTCTGTTATACTTATTGAATCCTCTTTATATCTGTTAAACAATTTCAATAGTGTTTCTTTGCAAAGGGCCCAACATTTCTTCCAACTGTGCAAATCGCAACTACTCCTTCTGATGAAAGCTACTTCTTGTTTAAGTTAAAGATGAGTAAAACTCGCTTGCCGGTATCTTGTTCTATTATCGATATTAAAAATCCGTGATTGTATACAATCTGTTCATATTGGAGCTTAATTGAATAGCACCTAATATTTTCAATATGTTTTTTGCCTTTTTCAAAACAATTTTAAATAATTTGCGTTTTTGCTAATACTTCTAATCAGCGAGCGCTTGTACGCGTTTGTGGAAACTTTCGTTCATACGAACTTATCGTAAGACAGAACGTTCCTTCATGATTGACGTAGCTGCAAGCGAGTCGCCTGGATGGTCCGTTCACGACAATGGCCATGATACGTGCCGCTCATGTGATTCATTGCTAGCATTAAGCTGAACGCCGGTAGTAAGTACGTGGAAGTTAATGTGTGGCCGCCCGAAGTTCAATCCCAGGCGTGCGTAAGCAGTCTGTTTTTTGCTTCTACTTGGGGAACCCTGCAGGCTTGGTCGCTTAGACGCTAATTCTGTAACAAGTGAAATTCTAACGTTGGAATCGTTAAAGGTCGGACGGTGACTACAAGGCGAACTTGAAATAACTCCATGGTTATCCTTTGGCTATCCTGCGACTTTACCGATGAAAACCTTTGAGGCATCGTCATGCCTTTTTATATATACTTCACGATAACGCGTATTCTTCAGTGTGTTTGACCGGAGCCGTCCGACGGGGTCAGTCGGATTGAGTGACGTAGCGCTTTTGCTGGATATCTTGCTGACTTCCGAGACGAGTCATCAGCTCACGGGTTCACCAACAGGGCGGATCGCCACTTCGGCTTTTCGATCTACACTATGAACCTCGCAATTTCACAAACTGCCCCGCCCCCGCCCCCGCCCCCCCCTCCCTTCCTTCCACAAAAATTTGAAATCTTGCAGCAGCAAATTCATCGGTTGCTCTCGGATGCTTCGAAAAGCAGTTATTTCTCTTAGAGTAACTTGATTACTTGTTTCGTCTACTCGCTGTAACCTCATTTCGGTAGGCTAGAAACCTAACAGACGTCGCCGGCAAAGAAGCGGCACTTGTCGAACGAAATCAGAAGCCCAATTGATAAATGACTAGATTTTTGTTCTTCGCGTGAAGTCCAGCATTAAGATTTCGTCAACGAACGAGGACGCGAGAGATACCGATGACCATACATAGCCAGCCATCTGTTTACGTCAGGCAGCCAAACAGCGAACTGGCTGCATATCAAGATAGGCGCCACCCAAATAGTAAACGGGAAAGATACTACAGGTGAATGCTTATTCGTACCGCAACGAACCAGCATATAAGGGTCTGAAGTATGTTGTGAAATATGTTATACGGTAATCATTCGATGAATACTTCGTGCTGAACGGCCCACTAGGATGAAGCGGTAGGCGAAGAGAGGTCTGAGATATACCATGCGCACAAAACAAAACTAGAACTCTTTCCATTTTACATACATTTCTCTTGTTAAAATATTCTTATAAGTCTACTTAAGTTCCCTTTTACCGAAACCGTAATGAATGCGTATTCTTAAACTATTATATAATAACTTAGACAAACATTGTATCTCTCGATCAGGTCGACCATGCGCGTTTCTCTGCGCAGAGCTTACTTGACCCAAGTGTGCCTGCTGCTACAAACAGTTTTACATAAAACGGGGTTAGCTTATCAGGCCATCAGCAGAACTGCTCTACGCAGATCTTGAAATACGGTAGTTAACGTAAACACCGTTTTAGTTAACTGGTTGGTTTTCAGTGACTTTGGGATTCTTTCGACATTCAGTAGCGGGCTAGCGGGGCTATGCCCAATTACTACTCAGCGTATGAAACTCTAATTACGCTTATCTCTCTCACATGTCTCTTTCTCCTCGAGCCTAATATGCTGCCTGATTGGAACTCTACAGACACTGAGTTCAATGGAAAATTTCAAGTAGGCTGTGGCAATTTTTGAAAAGCGCGGTTTTCGACTCTACGCGCCAGGACTCACCGAGAAAGCTAACAGGGACAGAATGTTCTACAATGTTTTTGATCCCCGCAAGACGAGGCTGTTGTCGACCCGTTATCAAGCATTATAATAATGTGTACCATAATCGAAATGTCCTCTAACCATTAAAGGGATCCACTGAAATCTACATTTTACTGAATAGAAGTCTTTCATATGTTTTCAGTATTTTTTTCGGATCATGTTCATGTGACTACTAAAATGTAGGCAATCTATTGTAATGACTTTTTGATTATTTAGTACGATCGTGCTTTTAATTCATCAATTGATAAATATTCGTAACCAAGGTATTTATCTCAAATGGTCGATGCATGTTCAAGGCTGAGTAGGCTTTCCGTCTACTCCTGTGCGTGCACACCTTGCATTTTTTTTTTAAAGATATATATTTATATCTACGAGTTCGTATTGGAAATGGCTGGTTACAAGTGCAACAGCTAACGATTTTCCGGATACAAAACAAAATGGCATAAATGGACATATATTTTCTAGGCATTGCCAATCAAACGGTATGCAAATGGTAATTTACGAAGATGAATTTGTCTTCATCTATATATCCTCTTAGGATATTTAGCTGTTCGACTACGTTGCAACTAGGTTTAGACCTAGTTCGTCGCAGGCCACTAACAGAAACGGATGGGAATAAGATACACAACCTTAACCGTAGTGATACATAATAATTACATGTGGTCGTAAGCTCGTCTATGTTATCGGTGCTGGTTGCATGGGCCGAGCTGCTGAAGATCGTATAGTCGAGAAGTTATCTTTGTAATGATGATGACGATGAGTGGTGATGAATGCCATTTGGCGAAGTTAAAGCATCTCGCGCAGCCTTCGCCGGCATCTGTAATAGACGCTGAGCCATCGGCGCACATGGCTAGTTACGGGGGAGGTCGTCACGTCTACCGACATAAACGCAAGGTTTCATTGAGGGGTAACATTTGGTGTTGGGAACGGCATGTGTGTGCAAAGGTTCTTGACAAACATAGCGAATAAACCAACTCAATTTTGACCTAATAGGCCCCACACACAATGAAGGCATTGAGTCAAATGGATTTATACGTTCCGATAAGCTTCAGGCTGTTTCGACAGACTAATGCTGTAGAATACTTTTTTTTTTGCGTATATACAATGAATCTACCAGCGTACGCATAAACATGATTAGAACGATATTCTTCTATGTATAGGTACTGAGAGATGAATATTGGTGCTAGTTTCTAGAACCTGTGTATTTAAGAGGCAAGAATCACGGCGGGAAAAATTGCATTCATTGAGTTATTTCTTCGCAGGGGAGATAATCTATTACGTTTTTAGCTTATCCCTTACTTTGTAAATTTTACTGCCATTAATAGCATGTTGGTCTGAACGGCCTTTGATACAGGCCTACAGGGACAAACGTGCTTTTGATCAAGATTTGTGTTCTACAAAGGAGAACGTAGCCGGAGAAAGTTGATGGGTCAAGTGTGGGAGTATAGGACAAGTTCTATACGGTTTATATACTGAGATATAGCAGATTATATATCTTCCTCACTAGTAACTCACGGCTACATTATTTTAAATAAGTGTTGAGTTGAATACATGCCTTTACACCTCAAAAACATTGCACAAGTATAAATCTACGAGCCACCCCTTCTCTCGAAGCCCCTTTCGAGTATCTGCAAAAACGCAAAAAAAGCACCCCATATCAGCCATCAAATACATAAAAATAACTGACTTTCCGTCAACATTTGTTTCGAGACGTGGTAAGCAAATGATAGTACGCGAATACCAAATTCGCATTTATGTTTCTGTATAAGTCCCAGCCGTCTCGTTTATCTTCAGCCTACAATAAGCCTATACATTAGTAAAACCTGTTGCCAACAGCTGCGTTTAAACCGTTATTAGCACATCGAGTTGTTAGCGGACTGCTGATTGGTTCGCAATGCTAAAATCTCGATGGGTCAATAGGGAATACCTACAACCAGAGACCCGGCCATAGTTCAGGACGCCCATCTGTCTGATGGCAGCCAGGCCATCTGTCCTAAAGTAATAAAAACAAAGGCTCACGGGAATCTGGGGTTAATGACATGTTTTGCAGAAATCAAAGGAACTCTAGCCCGCAAGGATTATTTCTTCAAACCTTTACGGATGCGTTGATGCAAGCACATTGGGATTTCAAAGAATTGTTTGACAGCTGAAACGAATTCACCTGTGGTTTCTACAATCTTGCTGCATGTGACCTCGGACCAATATCTGGAAACTGTTAAAACTATTCAACATATTGAACACGTTTTAGCCATTAACACGCTAAAATTTCAAAGAGTAAAACAGTAACTTTTTCTTAACAAAAAACAGCCTATATGTAAACATTTCGATGCATTAATATGCAGTGTCGGCTATATGGAGACTGAACTTTAGCCTAGATATTTCCTAATACGCTCTATCGTCCTTTAAGCGTTATTGAATTGTCCGCAACTCCTCACTCGAAATGCTGAAAGGAACCGCTAAAATAATTATCGCACAGTTTCATCTTTTACATATCTTTTACGTATTTTGAACCCATTTTTTCAGGTATGGCAATCTAAAAGAACTCTAAATATATCTAAACACACGGGTTTACCGAAACTTATGGTCGAATTCTGAAAATGAAGCTTGCAAATTTAATTTGAATCTCTCTATAGGTCGGGTCTTTATAGGTTAGTTTTTATTTTTTCTTTCTAAGTACAATTACAATAGATGCACTTACGTAAGCTTTACAACATGCAAAATGTATCTTCCCCATGTATGTCTCGTATATCTAGGGCGAAACTTTTGCCAAAAGCCAATTCCGATCAAGCGTTACTTGGTCTTATCTGCTAGGGTGCGCGCTTCGCCGTAGACTAGAGAGTAGCTATACGAGCTATGCGCTTCTAGCGTTTTTCGTTTCATACTGCAATTTGGCTTGTGTGGCGGGTGGTGCCATGACGTTTTTGGCGGCCTAGCTCTATAAGCCACCTCGGACAAGCGACTGTAGTACAGGGTTTTTTGAGTCCTAATATAGAGCAATATAACGAGTAACATAAAGCCCCCCCCTGGACATAAAAACATGTTAAAGTCTATTACGGATTAAAAAAGAAAAAAGTACACTTAGTAGAAAAAACGACCATATACTAAGATATTATATCTAAGAAATTATATATGAACTCGAAATTCATTTTATTGTGAGTGATGCATACATTAAAAATGGATTTTCTTTTTTACTATTTAGCACCGTATTTGCAAGCCTTAATACGGGTGTCCTTTTCGAACAAACGTCTCTTGTCGGTAAGTTAAGATACTTTTGCTAAATCAGTCCCCGATTCTTAGAGGATCTTGGACACGCGAAAGGGAAATATTATAGAAAGATATAGTCATCAAATCAGTTGCTCGTATCGAAGCAAACATTATCTATACTTCGTACTATTCGCTTACAATTTAGTCGGGTACATTTTTTTTTGTATTTTTTTTTATCCTGCACATTTGCTATACATTTAGTCCACTCTAAGTATTTCCTACGGACAAGGCCATACTCGGACAAAGGTGAGCTTGCACGGTCTTCTTGTCTTTCTAGAATAGCCCTAAACTCTACAGGGGCATCAATGTCTCATGTTGCCAACTAAAATTATGTTGCTGCCTAAAAGTCTACCTTGTTTAGCCATTCAGAGGAATGAGGAAGCACATTCAAACCGACACCAACGCTGATTTCAGAGACTTCGAACATTGAGTACCGTCTTCCACGATGGACAGGCGACCAGTGAGATAAAAACCCATTCGCAACAAATGGGTAAATGCTAAATAATTGAAGCACGAAGTGTGATAGACGTGAGACTAGGCAAAGGAGGGGAACTACGAGTATATAGAGATAAAGGACAAGCAAATTGAAGATAAAGAAGTATAGAAAACTGTCCACAGACAACTAATTTACATGCGTTCTTCCACTTCCTGATCTCGAAAATTGTAGCCAGACTTGGGTTCTTTTTGTAGTTTTATGTGTTCAATCATGAACGCTTCTATGTCCAATACTTCTTGCACAGACTGCTAATCCTAATAAGATGCTGGAATTATTGGTGTTTAAGAAAACTGCCTGGGAAAAAGCTGCAGAAATGGTTCTATCATGCACGAAAGCATTGCTATTAAAATTTTACAGCCGCTGTTGCCATTAAGCATTGCTTCAGACGTCTTCAAGCACAGAGCAAAACATGGCTATGCCCGGTTTAATCGATCTGCATTCAGTAGGTAAATACGTTACCCTTTCAACTATTATGTAGGCATAACGTAGGTTTTAGGTAGTAGCAAAAGGTAAAGCTAAGATTCAATTCTTTGTTTTTCCAAAATTCTCTTATTAAATTTATTTGTATTGGCGACAAAGTAGGGTAACAATACAGTTCAGAGAACACTCTGCACAAGTACTAACTATAGGCGTACAATTATTGTCTTATGGGTACGATTACTTGCTTATGCTAATTTTCTGAGCAAAAGAAAATGTTATATAACTTCGGGAATATAAAATCTGTAAACGCGATGGTCGCTGGCGAGCGTAGAATAGTACCTATATCGTTAAGGTTAGAAAAGTACCAACACCGGCCTCACGCGACCAAAGCTATAATCCGCCAAACCAAATTAACCCTTTTTATAACCTTTTTGTCCTCAGCCTTCAATACATTATGGATCTTAAAAGCGTTTCTGTGTCTTCTTAATGTGGGCCAATAAACCTAAGCAGCGAACACTGCGCATTGGTAGTATATTACCAGTACACGGCACGGCAACCGGGAGCTGTTCATCAGCTAACGCATTGGTTCTGAACGTGCAGCCCCAGGCAACAAATGTCCTTCCGGAAGCCTTTTAGCTAGATCCCTTTAAGCTGGCGCCGCATATATTATCTTTGAATGATTATATATAATGTCCTTTAAGAAATTTCACATGTTGTCGAGTTTATCGAAGATATTTTCGCAGTCGAACACAATATCTGCTTACGGTTTTCGTATGCGAAGGCAAAACGAATAAAATCATTGTAATCGAAGTTTTTGCACTTAAAAACAATGACACAATTCTGCCGATGTTTTCCGTGCGAAATTTTTTTTTGGTACGGTGTCTCCTATATGACGTATGCTGAATCACTGTTCCGCCGGAACGATGTCAAAATTGACTAATTTTATACCTTCTTTCATTCTTTCCGATATATATATATATATATATATATATATATATATATATATATACGGCCATGAAGTTGAGCTTGGCTTTGGCTTATGCTGCAGCTACGTATCACAATTTAATTATTCTTTGTTGGGTGGATCGAAGATAAGAACCATAATAAGTAAAAACATCTACGTCTACATTTCGTGCGAGATAATTGATATAATTAATAAGATACGACAAACGAATGTATAAGTGTTTGTTGTCTGAACTATCCCTAAAAAAAATTATTTTTTTTTACCAAGGCGGAAATCAATCAACGCCACGATTCCTATCATGCACGATCGACAAAAATAATATATATCTATTAGTGCAAAATACGTGAAGGGCCATCTCACATGCAACAGCAATATTGGCCTGCATCACCTGTTTATTAGAAACTGTAAAACAAAAATTACTTCGATACAATTGGTTAACGAATTTTATTTTTATGTAGAAATAAAAGATGGATTTTATCAGAAAAAAGACCAAACAAGCAACAATGTCATGGGACTCAGTCCGAAGGTGTTCGTTTCGTATTAAACTCATTACTTTTCCCCTCAGTGAAGTCATTTCTTCGCTACGATTCTGCTTTCTACTTGCACCGTTAATTGGAGCTAGGCGGCGACAGAAAGAAAAGAAGACTCGAAAATGTTTTAGAATTACGTTAGCAGCACAGAGTGACTACCCATCTCTAACATAGGGCTACTATAAGGAAAAGCTGTAACGGCTCTAAGCATTTCTTCACGTCGGTTCGTCATAGAGCAATATTCAGTAGCATTTGAGTGACGAGGTAACGAGCGTCGGCCGAAGCGTCGAGCGACCATCGAATTTTTTGTCTCTCAAGCGATATGCAAGTTGTATTGCGGGCTTACGCAGGGAAGGCCAGGTAGTGAGGTACCGGAAAGAATATTGGCGTTGCTTATGAGGGAGAATCCGCGAGGTAACCAGCCGCCGCGAACTGTTCGAGGAGCGTTGAGGTTCTGTGGTCGGGTGAGAAAGTATCGGGGGCGATGCTGAACTAGGAACCGGTGTGGCACCAGTCTTATCAAAAACCCCTTGGAGCCTGAGAGAGATCTAAAGGGAGGTAGACAGACAGACGGGGACCTGCCACAGACTGGTGTGCCAGATGCATGAATTACCCTGCATGGTGTTTGCATTCACTCAGCGAGAGACGTTTAGATTGGTCGTTGCAGGAACTTCAATTGAGGAACGCTAAAGGATTCTATAGGGGGTTCGAAAGCCTCGATGCGATAATGGGGGTTTATTCGGAAGCCGACTTGCTGCAGGACAAAAGCCTTGGATTTCCTCGCTTCACACAGGTCCCGAGTTCATGACTCATCAATTGACAACGATGCTGTTGGAAATTTATCCATTCAGGCTCGAGCATACGAACGCTATACAATTCATACGCCTATGCTTAATAACCTACTATGGTCATCAGCTCCGTTCTACAGATTAGACGTGAATCACAGGTGAGTGAGTTAATATGTCGTTTGCTCCTCTCTTTTATTGCAGCCGCATCATCGTTTTCTTGGCTCGCAATTCATGTGGCAATTAGAGTTTGAACGAGGAAATAAATTGCCGCTTTCCTGAAACTAATGCATATTGGTTGGCAAAAAGGGACTTTCTAATACCCCATAATCCCCAACCCGTTATGGGGTATTAAAAAGATTACAGACAATTCGAACCTGGCCGAATAACTATATTGTAGCGTTATAATGCTAAGTCACACTCCCAAATGTCCCTCGAATAGCTTCTAACGGCTGATGATGAATGCTTGTGCATTTAACGCTACCTGTCAATTAGAGAATAAATGAATAAAATACAAAAATGGTTGCCACCCTCCAAACTTAATAGATAAAGAACAACTGAATCAACCACCGGCCATTCCTAACCAGGGTAACAATTTCCGCCAACAAATACAACCAGGTGTTTTTATGGCGCAGCAGTATTCTCCTAGGGTTTCAGCCTTCTCGATTACTTCATTCTGGACCTAGGGACAAAAAGCGAAATCAATCTAAATCTACGGTAGCCTCTCGCAATAACGTTAAAGTCGTAACGTCTGAAGTTATCTTTCGTTGTTTTCGCAGAATGTCGGTCGTTTCTGACCTTCTACAACGATTTGTCTTTATGCCGGCAGAACACGAGGGGTAGGGGTGCAAGGGGCAAAAACGAAGAAACAGAGCTGAGAGAGAAGGGGGGTGTTGAGATAAGTTAATTTTACAGTTGCAAGACAATTTAAACAATACGCTATTATTTTCGTTTTATTACGTACCTATTTCCTGTTCGTTTATTGTATACATATACATATGTGTATATAAAAGGCGCTGTATTGTGTCGAACGTAAATCTGTGCAGTTAGCAGAAGGTCTGCATTCTAGAATAACCCAATGAATGAAGCTTATTGTGTTAGTTTTATCATCGAGCTAAATTCCAGTGCTTCTACTTCAGCCCAACCACACTTTTAGCTAATGCTGAAAACATAGATAAATCATAGTGAAGTCTTTTGTCCTGAGGGACAGAATCCCAGCTCAACCTACTTTTTTTTTTCGACGCTGTCAGTGGATGACTTTGATTTTTATGCAGCGAAGGAAAATCATAATGGGGTCCTGAACTGATTCGCGACGTTGTTTGCTCCTACATGTAGAATAGTACAAGCAGTACAGAAAATGATTGCATCACTCGTCCATAAAGCAAATTTCTGGCTAAAACAGTTGTCAGCCTTAATTAATTCGTTAATTAACAGCGCCGGCAAGATTCGTAAAATCGCACAGGCTTTCTTGCACAAATGTACAATGTCACCATGTGTTGACACGTCATGTTCGCGTCTCGTATCCAATCTACGTATCAACTTCAGATGTTGCGCAGGCTTTGCAAGTAAAAGTACAAAATTAAACGAAAATGTACTATTTGTTCTGGACTTTTCAAATATGCAAACCTTTCAAGGCTATTACAAGGTCGCCTAGAACTCTTGATTCTTAGAACAGCTAGGCATTTTTGTCCGGCAAAGGCAGTAGTTCCCTTTGAAATAGCCAAGATACAAGCAGTGTCGTTTCTCAAGAATACCACCACAAGCATCCTATTCATCTATCGAGGGTTTTGACCCCTTGTTAGATAGAGTAAGCAGAGAGACCGCGAGCTCTTTCCAGAAGCTCCATACTCATTCATGTCCTTTTAGCTGCTCGCTTTACATCCGCTTGGTTTTTCGGCAAAGTATCCGCCCACCACGAAAAGCTCGAGGACGAGTTTCACTAGTGGAGTTGCAATCAATGAAGCTTTCTCGTGTCCCATGCAACCCTTCCCACTAAAGAACATCAGAAAATAGTGACTTCGCAACACCATCAGAATCAAGTGTGCTCGGAGGTGCGAGCCTCGAAGGAGGCAATTTACGAAGTTCTTACGAAGTTTTGCAAGTTCTTCCGCCTTTAACATTTAGCGGATTAGCGAAATCGATTATCCTAACGTACGGCTATCGATCAAAGCAAAACTCACCATCATGTTAGAGATCGGCTTTTTGTAACTATCCAAGACAGAATGAACGAAATAATGAATAGAAGACGAAAAGTATAGGCTCGTCTGTATTTCCCGCCTTAATCGACTTTGACACGAGTGGAGAACGACTCGTCCTATATTGGCATTGTGATATGTTTTTGGCGCAACTGGCGCTGCTATTCGTGTGATCATTCCACAAGCATTTCTCATCGGAATGGCAAGTTTACCTGATGTGGACATGGGTTCGACTAGCTTGTCTGAACTCGACTCCACAGCCTGCGAATCTAGCGCTACAGCTTCCGTAAGCATTTGAGTTTGACGCAAAGTCATACTTCACCACATGGCACACGTAAGACCGAAAGGAGCAGAAGGCTGGTACCGTTCGAGATAAAAGGCCACCAATTTGACTTCGTAGTAAAACTATCCAGGGTAATCGGCAGCCCGTACACTGCATGTATGAAGCAAAGCCCGCTCGGCCTGTTTCCGTTAACGCTGAAGAAATCTAAGCAGCACGCATAGCTTCTCGAAGGACAGTTTGCGGATACGCCTTGCCGATGACTGCGCGGCCCTTCTTGCGCCTACTCTCATCACCTTCAGAGTGAAGCGCCGCTTTCCACAATATCAATCCGATTAGCAGAACTTAAGGTTTTATTCTAATCGGCTTTTATCGGCATCGTCGATATGTCAAACAATGCCTTACGATTTTTCGACATTTTTGAGTCCTTTTTAGCAAAAATAACTGCGAAATTAGAAATCTAGCATAATGTAATTGTATATGACGAAAGCTGGCGAATAAATGACGTCCTCATTGATACTATCTCGATTAGATCGACCGAGTAAAGCAACTACCCTAGCTTCGAATCAAGTCACGAATATTTGCTCGCCAAAACAATGGTCCTGTCCATGGGTGCGCCGCTGTCACAATAACATCGTATGCCCAGCTCACGATGTTGTGTGCCCGACTATCCAATGAGCTCGGTCTTGATTTACCGAAAATTGATTGAAGCAGCCTACTTTTAGTGGAGTCTTGAATGACGGCTTCCGATCTACAAGGACTATTCGGTAAATTAATCGTCTAGATAAATCTCTTCAGTGGCGCTGGCGTCGATTGGGCTATGATGAACATTTCAGCTAGGCAAGATGGAGCCAGAATGTAGAAATAATCGCATAGACTTCAATGAAGAAACGCTTTATTAGAATAGAAACTTGTTATGTTGCAACAATTATGGCATGAATGTATCCATCAATTCAATTAGTGTTTAGATAGAATGCATTTCTCTATAGTGGTCATGTTTTGTATTGTATTATATGTCATTTAGGTTACGTCACTATGGTTAATTATTGGTTAACGCGGGCGGTCGGGGTTCGATTACCCGATGGGGAAATCGTATGGTGATTTTGATCTGTTGGGTATATAGCTATTGAATTTTAGTGACACATAACTATAACATATTGCAATTCAGCTACAGGAAAAATTCATAGAAAAATAAAGCACCTAGATACAGAGAGAAGCACTGTCGTCCAAGACAACTTTGGGTATAGACGACAGTTATGAAGGACAGAAAAAGGTCGTGTACCTGACATCCTATTGTCGTCTTGTATCCTACCTGACATATATGACTTTAGCGAGACGAAATATGGTTGCTTGTTGCAATTGTCTAACATGTTTCCGTTTTAATCTACGGTCCGTTTAGCCCTAGCTTTTCACAGTTTGGAAAATAGAAATCTGTTGTAACCGCTAAATTAATAGTAATTAGAGTAAGAAGATAACCTACGTTTCATACCACTGATCGATTTACCGGCCTGCCCCTAGCTAAAGCTTTGCTACATGCCGCGTGGAGCTGTTTTTGCTGAGGAGACAGATTGGCTTTGATCATGTAGCTATCTAATCTCCTCACTTCATTCGTCTCCCAGCTCTTGGATTTAGCTGAGTTTACCAATGACGGACTGCAATTCTGATTACATCACTGTTATATCTATGCCAAGACAGACACTCGAGTACGACGAAAAACAGGGTTGAGGGGTTCTGCGTCCATTCTGTGCGTTTGAGACATGTTTCTGTTGTTAATCGTGATCGCTGCTGGCGCTCTCTCTATTTGAATACGACTCATTCTTTCCCGTTTGGCTTTTTGCAACATCATATCCCGATAAAAGCAAAAAACACCATGTTTTACTGAGGCCTTTTATTCGGCTTTGGCTTGGTTATGGTGCATGCCTCGCGTCTTCTCTGGCGGTGACGATTGAGTAGGCCCATTGAGCTTAAAGTCGATGTCACAGCGTGAGATAATATGGTATCTGCGCTGCCGGCCACGTCCCTCTCTTCAGCTATATCCTCTTTTTTGCACTCGCCGCTCGTTTAATTGCTGCATAATATTCCACTGGCGAAAACACCAAAAACGTTGTTGGGCGGAAACCATTCGAACTCCGCAGTTTCGTAACCAAATCAAATGAATCGTTCGCTTACTGACGCTTAAGAACGTCTGCGACTGTTGCGCGAATCGGATGCCCCTTCGCTTATTTTTACCACCACAACAGAAGCAGTCGGTGCATTACCTGCGGCGGCAGTGGATAACAACAGTGTGACGTCCGCTGCAGTACCTTTTTGGTTGGGCGGCCGGCCAATTGTTCGTTGCCACCGCACTTCCCCGTACAGCAGCGGATGGCAGACCTCTCATAGAACGCCGTTGCTGATGGGGGCCTGTACGTATACGCAGTTTCCCTGTAAGGGGTAATCGTGAGTTTGTTTTTCTTTCCGTCTTTTTGACCATGTCGTTGCTCGTGTCGAAGAGCGCTCGTCGCCGCTATCGTCGATCATTTGTGGTCGGGTAGTGATTTTTCTCATACGCCTGTGTCACCGGTTAAGCTGCTGCGTTGCGTTTCGTGTTTGTTCTATTCGACGAATCTAACGTTCGAAGTAGTAGCGATATCGGTAGCAAAGCGTGGGTAAGAAGCATACGGTAAACTAATTTTTCAGCTGCACCAGTTCTATTAGTGAGCGTCAAACACCAAGCATCAAACGTCAAGGGCTCGAGCAATTCTTTATTTCGAATAATTGCTTGCCATCGCCGTTGGTTATCATTTGCCGCCGTGTGGTGACCGCAATGCGGTGTTCAATCGTAACGACCTCCAGAAGACACAAAGAGATACGTATATCAACGACATCTGGAGTTGTGTGAATCTGTCTGTTTGTCAGTAGTGTTGGCTTTGGTTTGAAGCGTGGCGGATCGCGACTGAGTCGTCTCGTGTTAGTAAATTCCGCTATACGCTAGACACCAGCGAAGGCAAGGATTGCACTAAGGCAGTTCTTAGCCACTAAGGTGGCTGTACATAGAGCGTAAAAGTGTTGTAATCTAAACCTCGCAAAAGCAATAAGGCTAATCGGTAATCACTTTAAGTTGTCTCGTAAACTTCTGGCGAACTTCTGCCAGAGTATCGTAGCGCTGCGCAGGATCCAGGTTACAAAGTCGCAATATAGAGGAATAAAGATACGCTGAAAGAAGTGATCTTATAGGATCAGGTGATTCTGTCTACTGAGCGTTCAGAAATAAAAGGATTCCATAATGTTACGTATCTCGTCCCAGCCACTAGTTGCATTGACAGTGCTGACCATAGATGTCCTGCATGGTCTGGATACGCCGCCCCATTTGCCGGCAACTCCTGAAAGGCAGAAACATAACGGACTGACCAACATAAACAAGTTTAGGGATTCCTTCGTCGAGCAGATCCGTCAGGTAGATCCTGCCATTTACAAGTGGTACCGAGACACCTACTGGGGTAATTGTGGCCTGTTAGAATCAAGGCCGCTTAGTCATCCTAAACGGCCACCAAGTAAAGACGATATAAGACAAGGCAATTATCCAGTGAAAAGCTACGGCGGTCCAAGGGTAGATCAGAAAATTCCGTCCGGTGGCGAACGGCAACAAACTCCTAATCCCCATGTGCCACCTACATTGTTCCCGCCTCCAAACATTTTCCCTCCAAACATCCCCGCTGGATCGACACTACCACCACACAACAGTGAGGATACTAACTACAAACCCCCGGTTAACAACAGCAGCCATGGGCGACAACTGAATACGCAGGGACTATCGATTAAGTTCCCTAGCGAAGATGAAGAGGCACGTAATATCGCTCGGCAAGACGCCATAAATGCGCAGATCCTCCGTCAACGAGGATACCCGTACAGTGGCAACGGGTACTTCCAGACTGGTGCCGAGAGTTTCCATAATAAACTGAAACAACAACAACAACAACAGCAGCAGTCGTACCAACGTTTTGGTAGCACCTATTTCAGAAATGGCTATTCACAAAACAGCTATATTTCTAACGATAATGCTGCTTACGGCCAAGGTAGTGGTGATTACTCGAATAACAGAAACGTCAACAGTGAAGATCGCTATGGCAATAATAACTACAACAATGGCTATAATAACGGATATGCTAATGGGTCACCGTCACAAAGCCAGCTGGTGATTTACCGCAGACAGTTTATCAATACGCCTCACGTGATCACTCTGGGAAACGGTGATAGCTTGGTCTTAGAGCGGCAAAAGCGGAACAGAGGCTATTACGCTGCGGAAGGCTCGAATGTGATTAATAACAGCGGTGAAATAAATGTAGGAAACGGGTTGAGTAGTAACTTTGCAAAAAGTCGATCCAAGAGGGAAGACTTTGCTCCGGGCGTCGTTGGGGGCAACAACGCCGAAAAAATCTACCCTTGGATGGTACCGATTGTTGCGAAAGGCCTCGAAGATGGCCCCTACGTTATTTGGTGTGGAGCTTCGCTTGTGACCGAACGCCACTTGTTAACTGCTGCTCATTGCTTTGATATTCGACAGGACCCAACGACGTTCAGTGCATTGATTCGTGTTCATAACCTTCAACAGCCAGAGACCGTTGTCGACATCGAAAAGATCATTATGCATTCCGACTATCAACCCGGAAAATTTTATAATGATGTGGCGATCGTCACGTTAGTTAGATCCGTACCAAACGCTAAGCCAGTTTGTTTACCAATTGAAGATCCCATTGGGGTAGATGAGCCTTCAGCAGGCGTCGAAGTGCTTGGCTTCGGATCGCTGGCATTTGGCGAGCATGCTAGCCAAACACTGCAGGTAGCCAGCCTCGAAGTGTTCGACAACGCCGCTTGTCAAGCTAACTACTCGTCGAAAATGGACACGGCCTTACCTCAGGGCATAATTAAGACGCATCTTTGCGCAGGTGCAAGAGATGGCTCCAAAGATGCCTGTCAAAATGACTCTGGCGGCCCACTGGTTAACGACGACCAAATCGGACGGAAACTCTTGGTTGGTGTAGTTTCTTTCGGCTATCAATGCGCACGGGAAGGCTATCCAGGCGTTTATTCTAACGTCAAGGAATTCCTACCATGGATTATGCCTACGATCAGGAAAAGCTGAAAAATGCACTATATGCAAATTAAGGCATAATCGGAATTATATTCAAAGGAAGGATTTTGAAGTCCGGTTTTTTTCTGGCAACATTGTAAATGGAATAAAGCAGCTTGTTACGAGGTTACATATGAAGGCTAATCCGTTACGTCCTCACTATATTTGAAAGGAAAGTCCTGAGAATCGTTGGGGCAAGCTTGATATTACGCTGATATAACCTTAATTATGTTCCTGTTCAAATTACGTTTTTTGTTCCGATCCTATGCAGGATTATTTTTTCAATATTCCTTGAAGCGATTGATTTTCTTCATCCCGATCGGATTTTCTACGGTACAAGTATAAATATATACTGACTGAGAAGCTTCAGTTTTGGCCAAAATATAATTTCGCAATCAATAGCTGCTCTAGGACCTTGCTATAAAAATGAAGAACTCTTCTCGGCGAAACTTTCTCGCCATTTGTTCTGGCCAAAGTGTGCCTAGTTGCCTCTCGTAGCAAATTACTCCGAACAGGTGTTACATTCTTTTACTCTGTGCAGGCGTAATGCTTACATCGGGTCCCTCAACGAAGGCTCAACTGAGCCGATAAATAGCAAAAACGAAATACTGCCCGTAATAAACCATTGAGGGCATTCGATTTTAAAAGTGAGTCTTTCTAATTTTTATTTTAAATGCTCTCGTAAGAACAAGACGAAATCCATCTAACCAGCTTCCCGCCGCCTCTTAGGGGCAGAACCTACAAAATGACTTCCTGTGGCATCCTCTCGAATACGTTGTCGAACGAAACCTCCGCAAATGACAAATACCGGTACACTATTCCCGAAGACAGGTTCTATCTACTACTAAGTCGAACAGCTAACAAATTAATCATTGATATAGAATGGTGTTGTCTCTATGGGAATCATCGCAATGAAATTAAGTTATATTCTTCGTTGAAAATCTTCGTCAAGATGATCACAGTGCCCCCGTTCAATGCGTTGCCGCTCACGGCGATAAAGGAGCACAGATGCTTACTAACTGGATCAGTGCTTTTCCTCTTTTTATGCGATACAACCAGAACAATATATATCTCTTCTTCGGCAGGTGATCGTAGAAATGCCTGCAACAGGTCACGGATTCAACAACAGCTTTAGCTCAACAACTTAATTTAGCAGGGAGGGACTTTTACGCGACAGCAAGCAACCCAAGTAAGAGAAATCTAGATTTGCTACTTGTTCTGGAACCGAACTTATTCATCCAATTCGATCAACATAGCAGACGCCATTAGTATTCAGAACTGCCTTAGAGACAGCGTAAGTAGGAACAACATGCTGATACAAAGTTTTTGTTTTTACAGAAAGTCTATTTTTATCCAGATCGTCTAGAAGTTCAGTTTGAATTAGCGTGGAAAGATTACGCTTGTATTCAGCCTCGACGGGCCGTATCTGAAGGATGTCATAGTATCACTAGACTACAGGATGCTTAAACTATCGTTTAAGGACAAAGACACGTTTCAGCCTGTCCTATGGCAAACCTAATCGTTCGCTCTGATTAGGCATACGTACAAGGCGTACAACGTACGCAATAAATTATTGAAACCTTACTATATCGTTATCCATACTCTTAGTTGTTTGCATTTTCCGCCCTGTATCCTATGTACGACACCTAGCTCGTTCTCTAGGAAATTCTTATAAATGAAATTGATCGAATTTATGGATAATCCAACCGAAGGCGTGTAGCCGAAATAATTGAAGATTGCTTTTGGGACGTAACCAGCGAATTTGGTTGGCATCCCAAACCCATCTGTTAAACTCTGAACACCATTCGACCAGATCGTAACCTTTGTCTGTTAATTTACGTATCTTCAAAGGGTCGAGTATGCATGAACCTACGTTAGCCTTTTATTTTACAATGGTACACAAACACCACAGAATCTCCTATCAGCCATCGATATAAGTTTGGCATCTAATTGATATAAAGTCGTTTTCTCTACTTACATACGGATCTTGATTCCGTATTATAATGGTATATGTAGAAGAGAAAAACAACGAAAGACAGAAGACAGGTATACAGCCGTCTATGTCAACCGAGTACGTCAGCGAACGTTCTCTAGTCTCAAGCTGAACTTGTGCAAACCCTAAAAAACATCCTAAAGTGAAAGATGTTTTCGGCCGAAACCGTCACCTCATTCAACGTTTCTTATTCGTACGGGTTCACTAGAATTACACTATCAGAATTAATTCTGTTTGCTCTCACAGAACCATCGGATTTCTCATCAATCCATATGTCCATCTGTGCGTCGTTTCAGATAACAGCTGTGGTCAGACACCCCATAATGCACGCTATATCCCTATAGAAAACGGCGGTTTTCCGCCCTGAACAGAATAAAAACATCGAATTAAATTTACTACTATGACGGGAGATGATTGTCCGTGATGAACGCCGTGCAGATCATAAGAGACGCCTCGTAATTAAGCAAGACTAGGTTCGTGTCGGCTATTCGAACGGCGATATTGGCAAGATAGAAATAAAGATCTTGCCCTGCGGCCAAGAACAGTACGTAGCTTCTTTCCGAGTTATACTGTAGTCACAACTACTTTTTTTCTTTTTTAAACAACCTTAAGATCGAAATGAAGAAACAGCTGACTTAAGTAGATCTTTTTTCTTACTGTAAATAAACTTTATTTAGTCAATTTCTTACATCTTGGATTTGCTTTTTGTGCGTGGATGTGTGTTCGTGAACGTACTCGGTACTGATTTACGTCTCCATCTGAGCCTGTAAATTTTCTAAATTAATTCTTTGCTAAAAAAGAACGTCCAAGAAATCTACATATGCCTAAATACAGGAGAGCATTTATCACCAGTGAAAAAGAAAAGGTAAATAAATCGGGTGACTTATTTAACGCCATATAAAAGGCAATGTCAACATGTTGAAAAATATGTTTATTTATTAAAATTAAAAAATAATACTAACATGCCACTCTGGTAAAAACATCATACATACAGAAAGATACAGGTGTATTATACAAAATATATTAAAAGCTGAAAGAAAGTGCGTAGCAACAACTTCACCTGGAAAAATCTCTGTCTTCTCACTGTCCCAAAAAATGCTGTTAAACAAAGCTATACAATTTGTTATGGATCATATATATTCTTCCTTATATATATATAAGTAATGAAATTATGTCTATGTATTTTATATACAGGCGGTTGATCGGCAATATTATCTATACTAAACAGTCCTCGCTGTAAGATTCCTCCGATGCAGAATGCAACATTGGAATAGCACCGCTGGTTAGTCCAGATGAGCACCGAAAATACAAAAAATGCTCTCTTACATTAGCCATAATTTGACATTTTAGTGGCTAACCGTGATAACAATTCGCTGCATTTGTTTGTTTCTTAATGGTAATAACAATAAAAAAACAAAAAAAAAAACGGGTTCAATCAGATCTGTCTGTCTATCTCTTTTTCAGGCCAATTCTTAGTCAACATGAGATTTGTGTCACCCGTCAGGATGGGTTCTTATCATTCCCGACTTTTACCATAACGTAAAGAAGAGGCAGTATTCTCGCTGAGACGTGAACGTGTCAAGCTTACATATAATGACAGAATTATGTGGGTATAGTCGTCACCTTCACTCACTGATTTTTTTTGATAAGGGTCTCCACATTATTCGGGTTACAGGACTTCGTTCGGTTATTTTCGCACTTAGTCGTTAAGTGATGCATAGGTTCATGGTGTGCATCGTTATAATGACGCCCGAAAAAAACACACCCGACAATGAAAATTTTGTTCTTCAGAAGAACTTCAGCCATTACAAAGTGATTATCGTAGCCGACCGCGTTGACATTGTTTATGTCGGCAAAAAAGAAACAGGTCGACCTATTGATCGCCCTATCCACTCCTATTTGCATCACATTCTAGCTTGTACCAAACAGACTGACATGTCTTGAATATTAAACGTGCATCCATTCTCCTTTGTCGGCCGGACGTAAGCAGGCAGCTATCGATTACTCAAACACTGCTGCTTACGTCAATTTTTTCTCGTCATAGTGCCATTGTTACTTGGTTTATTCTATTCAGTTATGCCCATGCAAATCTGATATGATCATTTACATTTCTCGTCACAACCAGCTTTTGGCTTTAAAGTTAGCTCCGGCTTCCCGAACCCGCTCGAGCTGCGCGTCTGCCATCCGTCTATCTAGGGATCTTTTGCGAGTTTAGCCCAGTTAAAACTTTTGTCTCAGCGATACCTTTGCATCTGTTTCTGTATGTAATTAGATTCTTCAGATAGCTATTCGTGCCGAACCCAGCCGGCGGCAAATGACAGCTCTGACTGAAAGTATTAACCAATGAATTTACGTTTTATGTGATAAAATTCAATAACGATCTAGCTATTTAAACCTTCATAGACTAGGTTGTTTTTATCGTACTAGAAAAAAATGGACTTTTTTCCCTACTTAACTTCGTCGTCGTCGTCGTCGTCGTCGTCGTCGTCGTTGTCTTCGTCGTCGTCGTCGTCGTCGTCGTCGCTTTACTAACATCATTTCTATGATACATGTAGAAAGAGGGGGGTGTAGACACATGCTGGGCAAAAAGTATGTGCGTAGGATCAGTAATTCGCTGTCCTGCCTGTTGTCGACAAACTATTTTTCATAGTTTTTTTTCCATCTTGCTCGTCGTTCTTTGAGTCATTTAGGTTTCTAAGGACGGAAGCTGTCAGCTATATCAACTGAATGCTAGCATTCTGCCTACTTCGCGTAGGTCGGTCAAACCATTCATGAACCTTAGGCAAAGCACCTCGGCTATCGAATAGACGCGTCCAGTTCGTATCGGTGTGCCAATGTCACACACAAACCTACGACTAAAAAAGTTCTCTGCGAATTGCAATGCCCACGACGCCTAACGGTTTTATCCATTTTCCATAGCCATTTGAAGTACCGCTAATTCATCGGGTGGGATACCCAAACGGAGCCGTTGACGATCAGGCTCAGCCATTAACGCCCATCCCCCGTCATTGGAGGTCTCTGCGACCCGTTAGGAGGTTTGTCGCTTTCTCGGAGGGAATATCATCATCTATTCAATATTCGCATCTGTTTCTGTGGATTAGCCTAAAGAACCGATCGAGATCAGCCTTCGTCTGTAGCGTCTCCCCAGCCTCATTTCGGGCCGACCTCAGCTCAGTGACGCTGCCTTGACCTGGTTAATGCATGTATCGCTTATGTTGTTGTTGTTGTTGTTATTGTTGTTATGCATATGGGTGAGACCACGGGAGGTTGTGTCCAAGCGTAGCATTGGGGTTGCACTAACGGAGCCATGACCCCCTCGATGGTATTCCCGAAGTGCAGCCAACGTGTTGCGTCGTGCAGCCTCAAGTGCCTCTTCTGAAGGCGTTGCTAAAGACATACAACCCTGTCATGATAAGAACGAATCAAACATGTAATTTTACAGTTAAGTTATAGATTCGATCTAGTTTCAATGTGTAGGAGGTGTTTCGAACTCAAGGCGAACCAGAAATGGGTAATGACGATTAACCTCGTATAGAACAATTCTCGTTAAATCTATATCGTTAATGCTATTACATGGAAACAAACTAAATATTTATTTAAGTTAATTACTGGTTTATTCTAGTCATCCCTGAAGGCAAGACATTTTCATACATAGATCCATTATCGTAAGCACATATGAAAAGTACGGAGAAGCCGAATTCGTTCGTTGATGATCGTTTTTCAGGATATTTATGATCTCCTGTCCATTCTGCTCCATCGTTTTCAACGTACCGACGAATCACCGCTAAGTCTGCCAGTAAACGAAACACTAGAATCTCTGAAGCCCCCCTTGTTCAGGATATTCTGACATGTCTGCACTTTATTTCGCAGGATCGCTCTTCGCTGATAGATCGACGACAGACGCACCGCTACTTCTGACATATTGAGAAGGTTTCGCTTGCCATAGATAAGTTCAAGCTCCTCGACATCTTCCGTCGCATCGCCGAAATCTTCTGGATCAGCATTGCCTGGAAGCGATGGGCAACAGTGGGCATACAATAAACGCGTGCGATAACAATGACGTGGCATGATTTTTCACTATATACATTACACGGTCTCATTTCATGTATCACGTTGTTTCGGCGTGTTTGTTCTCCTGGCTGTACTGTTGTAAGGATCAAAATGATCGGCCTGGCTGGGATATATGGATGTGAATGAGTAAAATATAATAGGACCCGTATCCTAAGTGTCAACTCACCCGTTGCGATTTTCTCCATAATCGCCTTCTGTTTCTTAAGAAGGTTTTCCTCTTCTTGAAGAATCTTCAGAAGGTGTTCATAGATTTCTTTTTTGGCTTCAATTAAACTTCGATCCTGTTTCTTTGGACTGCTGCCTGCTGCTAAGCGGTCGTATTCTCTGTGCATTAGTTGGAGCGAAATTCACGAGAAAATTCGAAAGGTCTACATTTTAGTTAAGTTCAAACCTTTTCTATTTATAGTATTTCGAATCGCTTGTTCTATTTCATCGGCCATCTTCTAAACAGAAGAATCTAGAAATAGATGATCTTTTCGGTTTTCGTCGTCGTCCTCTCTCAACGGAAAATATTAGAAAAGACCTAATAAAAAATTTTCAACCTCCGTTTATTTGTCCGTACGGCGATCATCCATCGAAGTCGCTCTTGGCTCACAAACGCGCTCAGCTTCAGAAAACGATTTTGCTGTGATTCACTCCAGCGGCTGAACTCCAGTGCTCTCAGATCTCGCTTCATCCGGTCTCGCTGGCCTGTGTGAACACCGTTAACAGAAACAGCAACAGCAACCACCACAACAAATTCTAAAAACTTCAACTAAATATCGCTTTGCTATCAATCTCTTTTCGTTCTAACGACTATTCCTACCATTCATTGTATCACCAGTTACTGACAAATCGACACGCTCAATGGATACTTTGCGTCGAAAGTCCCAGCTCGAAAACACCAAAATGGCCACTTTTGTGCTTGATTGAATTCAGCGACACTTATTTCACATAGTCGTATGTCCTTCATCCTTCATCCTGATTAGAGGGTTTGTTATCAACTGTTATTTAATAGAAAATATGTCCTTATATAATATATGAGGACAACTCTTTTTGGCGGAGCCCACGTCGCTATGGTTCTTAGATCGATGACAATGCATCTGTAATCGCTCATACGTCGATAGATATCACCTGTCTTCGGGCTGACCTAATGTTCAGGATGTAAAAACATTTAACTAAATCAATTATTTTCTAGTGTATAGTTTTTAAGCAAGTTACATGTTCGTCTAGCGAATGCTTGTGTGACAAGTTCATACTTCTAACGTATTCCCACTTAAAACAGCTCATACGTACGCCCAGTAATTGCCGTTTGACTCGCTCGTAGAGAAACCCACTTACCTGGGCATTGCTATTTTTATACTTTCTACAGTAGCCTATGGGAAATGACAAGAGTTCGCGATAATTCTTTGATTGTCATAACTCGTATGGCTTTTATGACAATGTTCATGATGATCCTCAATGACGCTCTTCTGTCGCAACCGTTAAATAAATGCAAATGTGACAAAATTACGTATTGGTTAATTTATACTTAGATCGATTACGTATTCGTAAGTATTACGTTCGTATTACGTAAGTCTATTACATTAGCTAAATATATAACCGCCCATATGTAGATATGTGTGCCCTTCCGAGAAAAGGGCTTACGGCATGATCAAGCCACTACCTGCGAGAGGAGATGCTGCATAGTGCTCCAGTTGACAATACATCGAACGATATTACGGAAACATTATTTCACAATAGGAAAGTAGGCCAAATGGGACACGATTCGCCGAGCCAAGTAACTGGGCTCTTTGCGATCCAGATAATTTTATCACTTATTAAATAGACCTAATCAGGTCACTAGTTTTATTCAGAGGCGTTTAATATAAACAATTATGACTGATACGGTTCTGAGTTTCTTTGGCGTCTACAAGAACCAACTTTTTGCACTCAGCCACAAGATGCAGAAAATCGTAGAACACTTAACAATAAATTGCAGAAAGGGAAAAATAAATTTACTTCATAAATTCATTACTGTACCTCTCAAAAATAAACTGGATAATAGCTCTCCGTGTTCTTCTAGACCAAGCCAAGAGATATACTCTACAGCATTGGCCTTAAGTACGAAAATTCGATTTATCTTTATCACATTAAAGGGTTATCCCTAAATCTCGTTACAGCCAACCTACTAGCACCCCGATAGTAGACCTACAAGATAATATACCTATATTATGTTTCTGTTTTTGTTACCTCCAAGTAGTTCCAGGCAGGCCGCGTGATAGACAATGGTGAGTTCGTCCACCGACTGTTGAGCTGAGTCGGCTCTCTCTCTCCACTGGGTACTTCGCCCTCCTGTGGCGAGGTCGTGCATTTCAGCGAACGTCGACATGCGAAAGTTAAAGAGCTCTCCTAACGCCAAACTAATATTTGTCACGACCTGACGATATGGCAAGTCGCAGAGCGCAACGAAAATGACAAAATAAGAATAAAGAGAAATTAGATTTGTAAACGGGCATCTCTCTAACAACATCTTAAATCGCTAAATTAGCGCTAACAGTTGATTTGGCGGAGTACAGCTCATTAGGCCTGGTATCTAAAATACAGATCCTAGGTCGAAACAGAGGTATTTAACCACTAACAGATATTCCAGATGTAATAGAATCGCATTAGATGCGCAGGGAAGTGCCTTGACGAGAGTAGGCCCGTTGACCTTGGCCACAGCGATATATTGTACTGTTATTGCGATCGTTATAATCGTCAACGTATTCTCGTATCACTTTTGTAATATACTACCTCGTCCTCCATTGTGTAAGCTGTATCAAGGCCAAGCGTTTCTTTGGCCTCAAGTACCCGCGCCATCTCCTCGCGACCTCTCCGAAGTTCATCCTCCAGGATCCTTCGCTGAAGATCATCCACCGCTGGGTCCAGTTCTGCATACGGAACATCTTCGGCCGAAAAAAACACCCACGCAACTAACGTCGCGCCGCAACCTACCACCATGAGAAACCGAAAATAATTACCGATTATTGCTTAGTTAGCGTATAGTAGGCAGAACAAACTACAGTTCTGAAAACGTCAAGTGAATTAGTATAGATACTGTGCAGCGGTAACTTGTTGCCCAGTAAACTTAAAGATACGAGATGCTTTGAATTCGAATCCACGTTAACAGGAACCAGCTTTCTAAAACATGGAGACATTTAATGTAGATATGTATACAAATAATACTGTATTAGCAAGCTTATTATTACTAAAAGCCAACGTTTCCAGCCTGACGTTCGGTATCGCCAGTAACTATTGCTTTAAACTAAGTTAAGAAACCGTAAAGAGTTTCATCATTTTTAAACATTGCCGGCTATTGCCGCTGAAGCCCCCACCGCCATTAAGCGCTTCATATTATCTTACGGCGAACCTAGGGTACACAACGAAGTGTACGTACGCCCGGATTCGAACCTAGACCACTACGAGTCAGCAATCAATATTGCACGCAACCACGTTACGCGCTAAGCTATCACTGGGACAGCCTACGTACAATGCCCGAGATCCGCAATAGAATTTTTATTAATTATCTAATTAACTAAAAAAAAAAAGAAACATGATATTTCGCAGTGTCTGACAAAACAGCAGACCAATTTCGAAAATTGATCATCTGCCGGTAAAGGATGATACGATATAGACCTATGGCGTCCGTGCGCACTCTTGCTTCTGTTTTCAAAAATGCCGCGTTTGTTTGCTTTTAACGTAATCAGCAGGAAACACAGTGCATTCAATGTGTTTCGAGCCAAATGAGTTGAATAAGTGGATAGCTGCTTGCTGCATTTTTTCTGACTGTAGGCTTATCATCGGCACGCAGACGTGTATACATAAGCACGCATATACAATCTTCAAAAGCCATTCACACCTATACAAGCTGTTACCTAAACTGGCAGCGTAAGACACCGACCACAGCTTTCAATAGTACCCCACCCCTTTGGTACAATAACCACTGGCAATTTGCTCCATACAACGCCATCGATAGAATTTTCGGTAGTTAGTAAATTTCTGTTTTCCATCAATGCGAATCTTCCTACTTCGTTTCCCCCTCCGTTTTTCATCACAGATCTTTTGTTTCAGCAGCAAACATTGCATGAGCCAATGAAACGCCTGAAAATACGGTGCATCCGCATGTGCGGTTGCGCGCTGCCAAGCGGAAAACGAAGACAACGAGAAGACCATATTATCATAGAGCAGAGTCTTCCGACACCGTTAGCGCTCAGGTAGCCGACATCAGCCGCGGCAATTATCGCGCGCCCGCTTAGCAAAACGCTCGTAGAGTATGGCCACCGGCATCCACAAAAACACGCGAAACCCCTGCAAACTATCGCATTCCAGTTTACTGCCGCATCTTACGATAAAGGCTGCTTGACAAACGGTTGTTCAGTCAGTCAGTCAGTCAGTCAGCTGACCAAGTTGACCGATACCGTCGGTCGCATTGCGTCTCAGCTGCTTGGTTCGTTCTATTTGTTCGTGACGTTCCAGCTAACGACCAGAAAACAAACGTGAACACGGGACTAACATCAGCAGCAGGCCTGGCTGCTGACGGTATAGCTGCTTTGCCATTGGTAAATCAGTTCTTTCGATGAACCTTCGTGGCCAGCAGTAGCAGTGACCTGACAGTAAACTGCGACGCGGGGGGACGACCAGATTTGGGGCTTGAATCGCTTGCATCGGTGGATTTAGCGTGTCTGCGCCCAGGGCGCAAAGTGACGCCTCGCTGCGCCCCAGCGAATAGCTGCATCGACAGTGGTCCTATTTTGGACGCGTACCGTCGACCGGAGTCGCTAGCCTCATCTGTTAGGGGCTAAACTACGTAAGGCGACAAGCTTCTCATGCCCATCGTGTCTTCGTATGCTTTACGTATATATTCCATACCATATAATGCCACAAGGTAACATCGAGCTACGGCCGCATACGTATGTCATTTACGATGGAGAATCGTACTATCGGATACGATTATACTAAGGTCCCGACATCCTGCGTCTTGTTCTTCCGATGCGTTTGCGGGGGGTTGCTTCTTTTGACGAGTCGCTTACCTTGCCGGCATTTACCATTAATAATAGTACTGTCATTGTCATATTATAGCTAACAGGGAATGATGAATCTTCCGTCCAGTTTGGTGGCTTCGTTTCTACTAGAGGACTGGTAGCACTTCAGATTGTGTTTTCCTATAGTCCCAGTCGTCTTATAACTATCTCTTCTACTTTGATATTGAACATTTTGGCAGATGGCGCGATTTCCTGATTTTTTTCCCGTGGATATTTTGTAGCATATACATTCGTTGCTTGAACGACTGCGCGGATCACGTGTTTTTTTCCAACGGTATTGACACTTCGTGTGTGTGGGTACTTTACATGTGGCTATCCACCCCTCGAGCTATGCATGTTATTTCATGCTTCGTCTAGGACGAACACACACGAACAGAGTTCATTGTCCATTGTAATAAACAGCAGATCGTAGCTGGAGGCGGTACATGCGATTGCCATCGTAGTAACTAATATGATCGCGCACTGCGATCGATCATTTGTGTTGTTCTTTCCGATCCTGCTATTGTTAATATATGTACGCTATTCTTTTGGTGGGGATTTAGTTGCTGTTGTTAGATGATGACAGTTTTCTCCAGATCTAGACTGCACTGTGGCCATGTTTGATAATTTTTCTAAGAAAAAACATATATATAGCGGTGTCTTCACCCAAGAAATGATATGCTCTTAGAAGACAGACGTTACATATTCTATGGTCTTGTCGCTCTTGGACATAAACGACTATATATCATAGATTTGGGTTTTGGAGAGTGTGCCTTGCCTATCGTTGTGTGCTCTCGTGATAGGTGGGCACATTATAAAAATGCTGTTTTCTGTTACTTCATCTATTACTAAGCGGGAACTGAAACTATCGAAGACTCAATACGTTTTCCGTTATATCGATAATACGGTGTAAAAGTACTTATAATAGAACTACAAAGGCTAATGAACTTTTCCAACAGTTATCTTTGTAGTACCGCCAAATTCTGCTAAACGGATGGCACTTGACGACGACCACTGGTTAAACCATAATAGATTCCCTCAAGATACTGTTTAACTAGGATTCTAAAGTGACGATTATAGATATCGGTTAACTTCTTTGAATCATTCAGCCACATACGGTCGATCTTACGTCTAGTATTAATAACCATAAACATTTTTCATTGTGTAAAATTGGGTCCATCGTATACCTTTGAGCCTTTAACCTATGAAAATGAGTTCACTATGTACGGAACTGAACTTCAATATAAAACTCCTATCGACTTCGAAATAATCGTACTTGGTGTTTGTGCACTCACCTTCGAGCACTGCCTTGAGGTACCGTTTGAGTTCAGCGCAAACCGGCTGGGCCTCTGAGCATGTTCTTGGAGCAAGCTTTGCTGGAAACAGTTCGTCAAGGCTGGGCTGGGCTTTTCGCAAATCTCGATGGGCGGCATGGAGTTCCGTGGCTGATAGCTGGGCCCGGTGCGATCGTTTCGACTGAAGCGACAAGGCGAATCGCTTTTTCTGAGGCTCCCAGTCGACATTGAGCTGGGCACCGCCAGATGTCGGGAGCATTGGTACCCGACGAGGGGGTGAGGATGGCGCTTGGAGTAAGGCTTGAACACGAGCCTCCACCATAGCCGACATTACCGTACCTAACTCTTATAGGTGCACAATGAAAAAATACAGAAGAAGTATTGATTAAGTTATCCTACTTGCCCTTTCATTAGCTTAAAGTTTACGGAACTAGTGTATTGCCTTAATGCGGATTACTTTAACGCACGCTAACGCGGAAAGGCTACTCCATTGATCTAGTAGAATACAATATATAAAAGAAGAATATTTTATTAGTTTTAACGAAATACACATTTATATAGATAACAGCTTCATTCAAAAACAAAGTTGTGCCGAAGTAAGATAGCAACAACAACAAGTTAACGCGTAAGTATTTAAAAGTAGTGTAGGCTAACAGTAATGATCGATACGTTTAGGCTCGCCACCGTTTGACTCACCAAAGAGGCGTCGATGTATCCATATATATGAGCGATTCTTTGCAACCGGCCCTACTCAATAAAGCTGAGTGGATTTTCTATCGTTTGTCGTCTCGCGTGCCAAGTCCCCCATAGACAGTCCGCTCAGTCGAGCCAATAATGCGCTTTTATGGCAAATTCATAAATATTTTACCTATTCTATTTGGCAGGATATCTTATCCAGTCGATCTGAACTGATAGTTCAAAAATAGCACTTCGCATAAAAGCAAAAATTCTATAGCCACTAGATCTGCTCCCGTCTCAAGTTATCGCAGTTCGTACGTACCCCCTAGTTACACCATAGCTTGCTGCATTTTGCAGGAAATTGACGTTACGAGGCGGTGGTTCCGCCAGGTCTAAAGAATAGGGAACAGGCGAAATTTCGGCGTGGCTTTTTTCTATTCTGCTATCTGTTGCGCCGTTCGCCTCAATTAATTCTAACGCCTTATAACATGCTATAAATCGATTAGCGAACGCAGGCGTTTCTGCGAAAAGCTGGCGCGCATTTTTCGTTTGGCACGATAACGGATCACTTATATATGTATATAGAATTGGCGAAAATATTCGCATATTAGGGTGATGCTGCGTGGAATTGTCGCTGACCTTGTAATGGTACACAGTTTTTTGCGGCTGTTTTGTTTGACACGACTTTCCAGAGACCAAAGCTTAAACAGTAATAGCGAACACTCGATGGCTACTCTTGAATATGGTTCTGTCGCTTTCGCCAATGCTGCATTTCGCCAATGCAATGAATCGAAAATGTTTTGGCAACAAATTTGTGGGGAATAACCGTAGCGTGACGAAACCTCTTTCGAGCCTTTTTAGGTTAGGATTTTTTTAAAATCAATTGCATTGCGCTGAATGTGAGACTTGTGCTCTAAGGCGCGACGAGCCTTTGATGGTCAGAGCCAAACTGTGCCACTGCACGTCTCATATAATGTCTGATCAAAACCAAGTAACAAACTGACAATGAAATCGCTACAAAGAAAACAACTCGGATAACTGACAGACGATGTTAGTGAAACGGACGAATCGTTGAAGGTATCATAGACATTCCAACATCAACTGACCAGATCTCTGCCTGACCTCATCATCATCATCATCATCATCGATAATATCTTTATCGTTTATTTGAAGTTTAATCAGCTTGGACGCTGCAAATGAGCTAATGACGTTCCCGTATGCCTAAGGCTCGATACGGCTGGCCAACGCAAAGGCAACTGAGGTTCCATTATCTAGTTAGACTTGTATGCAACAGTCACCTTAGAAAAAGCCTTGCTGTCCATGACGGACGCGTGTATCTTTGACGTGATCGTACGAGGCATTTTGAATCGTTATAATTGCAAGCTTCACAACACACGAGGCGATGCAGACACAAGCGCACTACTTTCCATCCCCAAAAATGCAGTAGCATCAGAACTAAAGAAAGGTGTACATATGGTGTGGATTCCTTCACACTGGTTTGTTGTACGCGTCCGATAAGCGTTTCTAGCTTACGTTTCGCTTTATCGGAAGTTACCGCTAGAAACGATAACTAAAATGACAGAAAGCTGTCCCACCGTAGGGTCATCCAAATAAACATGCCACGCTCTCTCTCCATCGAGCGTGAAAGGTAATTTCAGACGTAAAAAGAAATCTGTTTTTTGGCGCGGCTTTGATTATGATGATGATGATTGTTATTAGGAACGGCAAAAGCCGCTAATGCTCTCGCTGCCTGAGACATTATCTATTATCAATTAGGTTTGCTAGTAGCCCTCGTTTCATTTTGTTGTGCCGACGGTTGGCAAATACATTATGGCGCTAATTTAGATTGCAGCGAACATGGGAATGAACATCAAAAACAAGACCCAAAGATTGGGCATGGCAAGCTGGCTTATTTGAAAGGTAGTGTAGAAATATGTATAGCGAATAGTTCTGTAAATGTTGTATGCCCTGCGGACGTCGAAAACGTCCACCAGAAAACGTCGCAATCGATATTTTCGACGTATTCACCATTGTGACAGTAACCGCGCGTAGATCCCGTTCGCCTGTTTCATTATATGTTTCTCTACCGATAAAAATAAATCTGTCGATTTGGAAAAAGGACGTATTTGTTATATTCGATCATCAGGTGCGTACGGGACAGGTTTGTACTCTAATACCAACTTGGCCGAAGCTCTTGGTCAAGGACGTATAGTTCCAACGACTCGAGATCCTCGAGTTTAAAAAAATGTCAAGACAACATCTGAGGAATAAGATAGATTCTCCAGGTGGTTTAAATCTGAGGAAACTAGAACGAATAATAGGTATGTCAGCATCTGCACGTAATACATACAATGCACGGTGAAACGTTCGTAGACAATCGTAGAATGTTACGAAAAGGAAATCATTCATTATACACTTGCAAAAACGCTTTGCGGGTGTCTACTTCACCGTAATGCTTAATATTAACTAAGAAAAAAACATTTTCTCCATTGAACGCTCTCAGATTAATAGTAAGCCACATTGACGTTTCTATCGACGCAAAGTATACATCGGAATTCATTATATGAATTTACCCGTTGTCAATGAAATCTACTTACTTCTACCTTCGAGTGGGTACACAAGATATAGCGAGCTTCATACGGAAACTCTGAATGAGGGAATAAACTAACACAAATCATATGACCAACAATAACATGAAACATTTTTGTACTAATCGATACATGCAGATAAAAAGTACTTCAGTCGTCATCAGCTAGTTGATGTACATATTATATAATTATAAATAGAAAATTATCAATGGCAAAGATAAAATTGAATGGTACCATTGTCAGTCTGGCACGCTTCGCGGAAAAAAAGAAGAAAAACGCAACAAACGCGGTTTCCTGTCCGGTCGTTGTTAATAGACAGACAGCCATTCTGACGTATCTTTTTCGGTTACTTTTAAATAAGGCTATAAAAACTTAATCAAAATCACTGTGGTACACACAGAGACACGATCATTCACGAGTACTCCACTGCTACTCTTCTTCGCTTTCCATTACTACGCGTCTTCGTTTTCTAACTGTCCCAGTCTTCAGTCGTCAGTTCAACATCGTAGTAACTGGGCAGTTTTAACCGTGGGCGACAAACAGCCACATAGACGCATCGGTACATCTATTGCAGGTACTGAGCAGGAGATAACGGCGCACCGAACGTTAATCGACTTTTACGTAGTACGAAGATTAAAGTAATTAATAAAACGTTTATTAGATAGCAAGAAGAGTCGAATTTATTTGAATGCGGTATACATTTGCTTTAAAGGATTCGGTAGATTTACTTTAGGATATCTTCATTTTCAAGCTATCTTACACAAATGACATCTATACATTTCAATGCCACACGTCTAAATATTTAAATAATGTCAGGTTGTAATAGATGTAATGTAATGATACGTTTTGCCACACGCCTCGAAATCAGTCATTTATGAGGAAGTACGAGATTTTGTACGTAAGTAGTACGTTTCCTACGACAACGGTTGCCTTTACTTCTGATGCCCTAGCTCTAACGAAGACGATAAGCATTCGATATCTACCTCTCGGTTTGAGAACTCACGACAAGAAATTTCGATAGAACCATTGTTTTCATCGATAGAAAGCCTATTACGACAACAAACACTAGCCGGCTATGTGAAGCACAAAATTGCCAACATAGTAAATAAACTTTCATAGACAGGACCAGTGGTGTCAGTCATTCCGTTAAAATTTTCAGTAATCACCGTTACACTCTAGCCAAAGATCACCTAAACTATTGTAGGACAATTTGTCTCCATACTATTTTGTGCCATTTACTTCGTAAGAACAATTACCAATATGGCCAATTAATGTCTATCATTTGTTTGGTTAGCGTAGCTTCTCCACAGGCTCCAATCCAGTTGATTTGCGGAACGTTTCAATTTGGTTGTTTTTCTTGTTTGATGTGTCATTGCCTTTATTGTTATCTTCGTCACCAACGAAGCTGTACGCACTTCAACTTAAGGCGGGTACCTATAATATAACAATTAGTTACAAGAGCCTAGAAGCCTTCGTTGCCTTCTGCTATTGCATCGCTTAATCTATTACGATTCGTGATTTAGCTTCCCAAAAGCACTGATGCATGATCATTCGTTGCGTCTCAGAGTTGGCTTCACGCCTGATCATTGCGGAGATCCTTCACGGCAAATACCGTGGCAACGATTTTCTGCCACGATCATCGCCGCTGAATCGACCTTTGATCAGATCACCTTTGACCAAGAAGGAAGGTGGATTGAATTATAAAAAAACAGCGACTGATTCCGAAACGGTGAACGAAGGAGGGGCAAATGAAACTGACAGCTTTACTCTGTACAGAGGGAATTAAAGTTCGGGAGACGAAAAGGGAAAAATAGATTGTGGAACAGACAAAGCATTCACTGCAATAGGCTGTTATACTGCACACAACATATTACAGAGTAGAAGCTGATGATTGCCATTAAAATTAGATGAAAATATACTAGATTCTCACGGAAACCGCAAACGGTGATGACCGATATCGAGTTCATATCTACCCTTATTTACAGACTTCGAAATAAACACCGCGAATATATTTGAGCTGCGATAGATTCCGTAATAGGTAGACGCGTGCTTCGAAGTCCAAACTTGAAGGGATAAACAAGTTACCGCAAGATTAAGCTAACAGCAGTTCAACGGCACAACTATGGGTTAGGGTTCGGCTCAGCCGGCCGGCCGGTCGGTCAGTCAGTCAGTCAGACGATTTAATACCGTAGTTCGAAATACTCTACAATCTGATAACAGCGCAATGCCAATATTCGCAACAAACGACGGCAGTGGTTGCGTGAAACGAATATATATAGACTACCTAAATGACTGCTCTGTTTCGTGTCATTTCATGTTTCTTATGCTATATATTACATGCCAAGTCGGTTTACGACCGGAATGGCGACTGAGTCTCTGGCGCGCAGCTACCTACGGACTAGAAACACGCAGAGTGCCTGGAGCACTACTTTCTGTTGATGACTGCCTCCGTAGCGCCCTCGACGTTCAGGCAACGGGTGGCGCAGCAACAGGAAACTATTCGTGAAGAAAGATTTCCTAAGCCAATAATCTCTTAAGTTTAATGATAGTCGTTCGATAACATAAACAGCAAAGTCACCCTTGTCGGGGAGTCCATTGATCAGCATGCATCCATCCACAAAAACATATGGATGGTATGCGTACCTTTATGTAAGCAGAAGCAGTCGTCACTAAACGGCTAATTTTATTGGCACACTCCCTAAAATACCTTGACGGTTCGTAGGGCGTACGGGGCGAATCGATCCCCCCTCGCTGTCTCATATAAAAGTTTGAATCAATTACGTACTGGCACCATACTTCCAGTAGACTTACATTTATTCGATGGCTATGGGGCGAAGTGCGCCATCTTCGTTGTAAGCGAAAATTAGTCTCAAAACTACCACGCCTTGATAATCAAATCACGAAGTAAATAACATCGAAGAATAATAATACGTATTACCAAGCTAGTTCCGTGTAGTTTTCGGTAGTGAGGCCGCATGAAGGACACATGCATAACTGGAATAGTGACTAGTAGGCATTATTTCATATTTACTAGCTTGGTAGTGGCCTGCAGACAAATCACAGAACAGCGCTCTTTGTCACCATACAGCTATAGTAACGAATAAAAAACTACTGCGAAAAGTTCCACAAATTCATTTGACTGATTAACTACCGTACTCTTTAGGACACATCGGAGTGAAGCACCGCACAACTACTCTATTGCCCCTCCCCGACTTTCCAGCAGGACACGACTGAGTTCAAACTCGATCGTCATCATCAGGGTCGCAGCGAGCATCAAACACCCCCTTCGTAATTCCATCGATTTGTGTGCTACATTTAACAGATGCTGTATCCAATCGTATGTACCTCTGAGCTTGTTGTTTTCAAAATGAGCAAAACTTATTGGTAGTTTCCAGTAGGCTAAGAGCCGTATCCTTAGGATAATGATAACGGTGATATAGTCATCGTCATGTAGATAAATTGCATCTCCCCCTATAATTCTGCGAGAGTTTACTGTTGATTGTCGGCAGCGCAAGCGACCAGGCCGCCGTTGCCGCATCGCTTCCTAAAGCATATAGCCGTAGAAAAATTAGTAGCAGATAAAGGCGATAATCGATCATCCCTCGAACAATCAGCACATGCTTTAACGACACGAAAATAAGAAAAAAAATGACCATACGGCCATTAGAGTGAGTCGGTTTGATGACTAAGTAGATCAAAGCATGTCAATGGATCAGAAATCTCGCCTAGGATAAGTAGAACAACGGTGGCCATAGAGATCTGCGTTTTTGTACCATGTGAGTCCTGTTCTCCGAATCATCGCCGCTCTGTCGTAGATCTCGTCTGCTAGTTAGTCCAGCCGGTGGCTCGATAACTTTTTGCGCTTCGGTAGGAATTTCTCTATGTTTATTGGAAATTTACGCAATTGAGAAAATAATTTGTGGAAAATTCTTGTTGATCCGGCAAACGAAAAATAGATGCCTGTTGTCATTTAAAAAGTCAATCTTGACAAACCGCGATCTACGGCGAGCAATTCCATTCATCATACAGATATACTATCAATATATAGTGCATACTAACGTGAACTTCTACGTGAACGTCATTATTGCAGGAACGAAAGTTACATCGTAGACGTTGTTCACAGACGCAGAGTCATCATTTCGATTTAGTCCTGCCGACCATACGAAATCGGCCAGATTATAGACGAGAGCAGTCGATTTGAACGGTTCGATGAACGAGTTTCAAACGCAATCTCATTCCTCCTCTTGATGTTGCTTAACGGTAATGTACATTTCCCCACGAATACTGTCCCATGAGTAGCCGCCACTGTTTGGCAGTATAATCCATTGAGTAGCTAGATATAAGCTGTAGTCACTGATACAAATCGCCTGTTTATAAAAAAAAAAATCTGATCGTTGAATAACGGGCCAACGAGCTTTACAATCCCGCCCTGTCCGTAGATCACGTATCTGGTATGCGTTCTGCCTACTGTGCCCCATGAGCCTAGTCAAGTTCGACTTAGATTTTCGACGGCATAAAGTTTAATGGCGATGTGAGAAGATTCTTCTTCGAAAACGGCCTAAACGATCGAGAGCGGTAGGTTTAGTACGAGTTCGCATCTCCATCATATATATATATATATATATATATAGTGCTTGAATTTCAGGCCACGTTTTACGGCAGGCTCCTTATTCTACATCGTTCTTAACCATATAGGATATGCTGAAAAAATAACAATCAAGTTACCGTTTATTGGATCGTAGGAGTAAACGGATAGAGATAATGTGTAAGTCAGCATTGCAAAGTGCGTGAGACACGCAATGAAATTTGCTGCACGTTGAGGCAATTACGTACAACATTGTGAAAAGCATTGATTATCTAGTAGGGTCTTGATGTGTTTTACTATGCCTTTTGAAACTTTGATGATGTTAAGTTTCTAACGAGTGTGGTATTTGACAACCCAGCCCAGACGAACAGAGACGTTTTCGTAATGTAAGAGATAATGCTATAGAAAGTTCAGTATCAAATTTATGACCTCATTGCCCACTTAATCTGCTGCGTGAAATGTTACACTTTAGAGCATTAGACCGCATTAGAACAATTAGATCATAAAATATCCAGGCGAAAATTAATCCATAGGCCATGATGCCTATGTGCCTATTTCTGTTGCAAACGGCAAAAGTTACCAAAACGGAAATCAACTATTACCTATTTCGTTCTGTCCCCCCATTCCACAATGCATCGTATTATAAGCTTCCTTTTATCACCTTTTTTTTTTACTATTCTATAGTAACATCTACCGAGCAAAGTGTCTTCTGCCCAAGTCCATCTTGTAATAAAACTATTTTTAGGATATCGCTTTTAATTATTGGGAGCGTGAAATAATAAGCTCCCACACGCGCCCCTTACAACTAATCGACTGTTTCAACAACACAAGACACAATTACACTATCTCACCATTTTTCAGCTACCTTTTGTGCCACGGTTCATGTTTGACGGGTACTGCCAATACACAATATAAGCTGAACCAAATAACTATTTACCAGTTATTTGGTGCAGGTTATATTGTATATATTTACTAGAATAATGAACATATCGAAGATAATTAACTGTACTAAACACTTCTACCCTCACCAAGATCCTGGTACCTTTTCGCCATTTTTGCCATTGCTTTTTAATATATCTAAAAGCAGTCGGTCAGAAGCGTAATCATCCTGCAAGTTGTTCTAACCATAGCCGTATGATAGGCAGGAACTAGCGGTCTTACGCTAGTATATTTCGGGCAGTGTTCATTTAGTTATCGCGAGCGACAGTTAACACTTCGACCGCCAATGGTAGATTTTTTTCGTTGTCGTTTCGAAGCACAAACTACAAGTTCGTTGCGTCAGTAATTTGAATAACCAGGGTCTGCTTGTGGCAACACATTCTGCATGGTACTGCCATACGTGTACAACTAACAACGGGGACTTGTTGCGCGAATCAGCTACGCTAATTCCCACCCACCTACACTTCATTGCAGTGTTCACCTTGGACAGAAGATGCACTGAAGTAGTGGCACGACAGCTTACAAATGCACCAAAACCGACAGGTCATCGTTTAGAGTAGCATCATTTCCCAGAAACATGGTGGCACCATCGCTACCTAACATAAGCATTTTCAGAACAAGATATGTTATCCCGAAATAGTGCTACCCAAGTGTTATCACTGCCGAACAAAATTGTTAACTTTTGTTATCGTGTGGCCTGATTCAGATCGCTTCCTGTGTCCCTAGTTAATCGTCCGGCGAGCATTAAGAAAGGACTTGGATAGGACCAAGCCATGAGTTTGGAACATTTATGGCCTTGTGGCAAAATTCTTGTGCGTTTTCGATTACGCCCGTCCTGCCAGAGGTAGGGCAGATGTAGCCAACACCGCCTGAGATAGATTAGGGGCAACGTTGCTGGCGACGCGCCGCAGGTCTACTAGGCTAACTTATTCTTGCCGCAGTTGCCAAAGCGTTGCATCGATAATTATCGCAGCTAGCTTTTTTGCCTTCGCAATATAGATATACATACAGGTTCACAACAGTAGGAATAACGAAATCGAAAACTAGGTATAACACCGTGATATGAGGAAATGCGACGTTATTGTTACTGGCCAAGTTTTGTGATCGTTAAAAAATACGGAGAAGCTGTAACGGCCTGAGCTATACCCGTTCGGCAGTAGCAACAGCATTATAGGTGTTCAGGATGGAACAGAGATAAATTGACAGCAAGCGAGAGACTCGTAACAAATAAAAAAATATCTGTGTAACCTGGAAACTGCTGGTGTGCTTGAAACGGAAGCCGTTTGATTTTCTTAGTCTATAAGGCTATCTTTGTTTTATCCTGCAGAAATGTACCTAGTAATCCATGATATAAAGATTTTCATTTCCCGCGTGCCGCATTGGATTTCCATGGGACACTAACAACGGTGTTCTTCGACGGTCCGGACCCGCAATACAGCGGCTGGTTTTTGTGGCTACTTTAGACTCGAATATAGTGGGTATGGCGGTAGGGGAAAAAGAGCGAAATAAAAAAAAAGAGTGTCAATAAAAAAGTTTGAAAGTGGAAAGCTAAAGAAGGCAACATCATGAAGGATATATCAGGCAACTTGAAAGCTAAAACCAACCATCAAATAAGCCAGCGACCCAGAGTGGCCGGTCATAATCGTAACAATGGCAACAGGCCAAGCTGACGTCACGTGGGTACAGGCGCTATCGCCGACAATAATGATGGCGCAGCCGACCCGAAAGCATAAAGAAAACTCGCAATCTTTTACCAGAGCACAAGCAGTTGCTATCTGTGGGCAAAAGAAAGCATTACAAATTTGCTGTATTTGAAGGCTTATGTTGCTGACGCTTTTCCGTATTCCCAGATTTTGCCAATGTGTGGCGGTGTGCATCTGTCTGTGCTTGTGTGTGTTTAAGACCCATCTGTTGCATGTCTAAGCAAGCGAACGACAAATCGACCCAATCTACCTTCAATATGAAGTAGAGTCAAAAAGACAAGGCAAAAAATCGATGACCACTTTTTTGAACCAGCTCTGCAGTACACCGCTTCACGAAAGTAGCCTACACCGTTCGTGCTTTAACGAGACTGACTAAAAAAGACCGTAGGAGAAGGAAACACGAAGCCAAGACTGATCTGCTAGCCAGAAGCTAAAAGCTTTTTTACGGTAGCATTTGTTAGCCTCACGAGTTCCTAAAGTCTTACATACTGCTTTGCCGGCCATTTCCGCCCTGTCCTCACCACATGTAATCAGATGTGTTTAAACTATTTAAAGCTGGAAGCATTGTTATTTTTAGGATATTATTATTGTGAATCGGTCATAGATGTAAGCTACTGAAGTGGAAGATGGATGATACATATTAACGAAAAGGGAAAAAATAATGTGCTCTAAGACCTAAGACCGAACTTGTTGGAAACAAATTAAATCATTAGGGATAGTCTATGATAGATGTCCGATTTTAATAGCAGGAAACAAATATTAAGCCTGCCAATATCACCGGGTATTAAATGTTTGACTATCTGCATTGGACTACCTAAGAAAACGCATAGGAACGTCGAGAAAATGGCGTTTAAAAGCATTACGGTCAAACAGTTGAAGTATGAGGTTTTATCCTCTGGTTCAATGCTCTAGTTTGATATAGGTTATTCCGCAACGGAATGTCTCCTATAATATGAAAACGAGTTAACTGTAAAATTAGTTTCATTAAAAATTCAAGTTTTTCCATCTATAAAAAAATGTCGTTCTATATCGGGAGCCAGTATTCACTTCGCCTTAGTGTTCCTTAGTAGAATTCGCTATTTTAGGACACCCAACATATACGGCGTTTCGAATCCAATAGATGAATTTGGTGTAAGAGTCTAAGCAAACGTTGCTCAGATTAAAAATATTCGCTTAGGTTCTTCTCGAACGTTTTGATTGAATTAGGTAATAGCCGTATCCAACCTAAAAAGGTACGATCTTTGCGTCATAACCACAATTGACTCCCGACCACAAACTGAAGGATCAGTTTCATCTGAGGTTGGTCTTCATCAGCCGGCCACCCACCATAAACATGCTTCGTCCAAGAAGAAGCCTTAGGTATAACATAGCACAGCCTGTGGGCAGTGCGCTGTACTGACATGACGTCATCACCGCGCCCCTATGTATTCCGCATACCTGTCTCTTCTATACTATATAATATTGTGTTTCGCGTAAAAAACAATATTGCAAAATATATTCATGTTTTTTTCCCAAATTAACAAAATTTGTACCGGAGTAAAAACTATAAAGAAATATGTTGTGCGCACACAGTAACCTTATACCTATCTAGAGAAGCTCAAAGATGTGAGAGGTGTTGAAAGGAAGGTGTGAGCCCAAAGATGGCAGCTTTCTAATCTAAGATATCGAAAAATAAAAATTTGTTGACTTACAATTAATTGTGCCTATTGTTTTGTTTGTGCATAAAGCTAATTCTGTCTATCATATGTGCTATGCCATGTTAGCGTCCATGTTTTAAATTCTCCATTTGTCATTATTTGTTCGGTTTTCCACTGCGTAGCGTTTCCCTAATTTGTTCATCACATTGTGTGTAGCATTGTATCGTTTAGAACGCCATCCTCGTGCTTACCAAAGCTCTGATACTAATTCGATCTTTCTGACATTGTTGTGGTCATTGCCACCATTATCAGCAGCAGCAGTGCCCTAATCACCAGTGTCCGTACCGTGCCGCTAGGGATTAGTTATAACTAGACTATCTTCAGCAGCGGTTTCTTTCTGTTTCCTCGCGTCAGTATGTATCATACGCCAGTCTACTCCCAGCTACAGAAAACCAGAGACGTTTTCCCATTTTATCTCCTTTTTCATCGTACTAGAAATGGCACTACCACTACAGTCGACCGAGTAACGCCCAGCTGCCGCTGTCGTTGGCGCGCGCGCAGCTACTGCGTGAAAATAATCGAGTTTACCAAAACAACTCATCATTGAGATGAGCCAAGCTAGATGCCGAAATCTATAGAAACGAGCATTCCGCTTTCTGTGGTACGCGCACCGACAGACACATATTACCAAATAAACGTACTAATCTATTTACATAATGTTTCTATCGTATCTCATTGCTTTCTGCGTAGACGCGTCCTATAACGTTTGTTCGGTTGTACGGGAGCTGCACGGTACATTGCTACTAATCGTTGCACACCGGAGACACATTTGCGTCGGGTGAGATGGTATGAGCGCAAACGGCTGCAGTGGCAGCCGTGCAAGCCAGCACACGTTCGAAAGAACGACGACGAAGCTCTTACTAGCTGATTTCGTATGAAGTATCGCCAACGAGTTGCTATGTTGACGTTGATTACCTCGACTGATGTCAGTTCGTATGAGGAACAAGGGCCGATGGCAGTGTTTAGTATCAGATGTTATCATAATACGTATTTATTGAAAGCTATTGATTAGACCGTTTGAGCTCCTCCTTTACAATCATCAGATGATGATAAATTATGTTCATGATGTAGCTCCTTGCCAAACATTTTTGGTTTCGTAATTGAATGTTACATAATAATTTTTCTTCAATAATTTTCAAATAATTTTTCAATTTCGATTAGATAGCAGACCGTTCAGAGGTTCGTTTTGTAATTTACTATGGATTAGAAATTGCCAGGGCATCGGAGTTTGAGCCGAAAAGTATCAACAACGCTGGCCGTACGACAGTAGATACACATTTAATGGTTAGTTAGTACATGTGTTAAACAATATGTAGCAGCAATGCACGGGCACAATTGGACATGTCGAACGTTCGAAACACTGCCTATTCATATGCGAACCAAATGTAGCATATATATTAGGTTATGTCGAACCGCAAACATATTCTACATAGATCATACACAACAATGGAGTGGCCCTGTTATAAAAGACCGCACCAGCAAACTCGGATTTTAATATAACGCCTGGCTACATTGTTTGTGCCTTACTGATGTTGGACAAAGGCCCATATGCACTGTTTCCATACGTGTCTAATATGCTTATTTTCACAACTCTCACATCAACCGCTGCCGGTCGAACGTTTAGGATAACACCTGATTTAGGTGCCTAATTTCATTGTTTTTGCGCATCGATTAATTGCCCTAGAAATTTTTCTAAACAAAGATAAAAGTCAAAGCAATTTCGCCACACTCACCAACCGGCCAATGTTCCTCTATATTTTCTGTTTGCAGGGGTCGGCGTCGTTAGGCGATGTTCAGCAATTAATCGACAATATTGTCATGATTGGCCAATGATCAATCCATTACGATTCAAAACCAGCGGCGGCGCTGTCGACACTAAAACGACAGACATTATGGAATGATGGTTGCTATACCCCAATAATAAGCATCTATACAGATTGCCCTGTGCTGTGTTGGGGTGGAGTCCCATCTAGCCACTGCACTGCCCCACATGGACAAGCGTCCATTAGCGGCTAACCGATCAGCGGGCTAGCTAGAATACCCTAAGTGTGATCACAAGCTCAACTTCATATACGAGAAATGCACGCACATTAACAAACGTCAGGTACACCGATGATAACAGATTTATTCGACTAGCTTACTCAGAAACAATACGACATCTAGAACCGAATGACTATATCTCGGAACTGATAGTCGTAACACAACTAGACCGAATAGCTGCGAAGCTTTAACGTTGAAGTTAAAACTTCACGATGCGACAATCGTTCCAATGGCAACCATAACAACTGGGAACAGCAGCGACAGGCCCAGATACAAAAGATTCTAACACGAAAAACTACGCCTTCCTTGGCCCAACATCGAGCATTAGCCATTTCACCGTTCGACGGTTGACACTCACCGAATCGAAAAGGATACTGAGTACAGCTGACAAGATGAGCCACGCAGTCGGTCCACGAATCACTGAGCATAGGAGAAGGCCTCCATTAGCATTACAAAAAGCACCGTTACCGCTTGTGGAAAGACACGAATTAGCTGGTTGCTCCAGTGACCAGCTTACTTCTTGTCGGCGCGTTGTTTCTCTAAGAACGCTCCTCCTTAGCCTTATCTTGGCTAGTTAATTTTGTGATTCTCCTATCAGTCGAGCGAGAGACCCCGCACTGGATAGCAGGCTTGGCGTCGACCCAACTAGGCCAAAACGACGCGGGCCGTACTGCTCTTCGATGAAGATCAAGTTAGAGAAGTGAAAAGATGAGCACCAAGTAAGAGAGCAGGCAACAGTTGACACGACTTCCCAGCGAAGAGTGTCCCGAAATGTACGTACTCTAAACTTCAAAGTCGTCGTTGTATCCTTATGGGTCTTTTGCTCTGTTGAAACGCGTGCACTTGTCCTATACGACACGCTTTGCACTATTGTTGCCACCATTGATAATCAATTCGATAGTACTTTTCAGTAGTTTGAAGTGCTATGCATTGCAATGCTAACTAGACTCGCCGCCGGCCAATATTAGCATCAGGCAACGGCATCACCCGTTGTAGTTCGCTACTCATCGCGGTCAGCTGGGTACCAGCGGTGGTGGGCAGGAGAAGTAAGAAGAAATTCTTACAGAATTCTTACAGCAGATGACATATACACAGTCACGCCCGCTCATATACACCGACAGCCAATGAGAGAAACAGCTTTTGACTTAAGGAGCTGGCCATCACTTCTTATGACGTTTGCCCCCTTCGGCGCTTTGCCACATACGCACCAGTAACGTCGTTGCAGTCGCCGTCTGCAGGAAGAGCCACCGCAACGGTCAGTCACACACTAGTCAGCGCTCACCGCAGACCGAACGACGTATAAACGCTACTGTGCCCAACAGCAGTGAGAAGCACAAGACTGAGTGACAAGCAACAACCCGAGTACACCCCCACCTCGTCGAACTAGCACTTCGCTGGCTGACTCCTTAACTGATAGTGCGTTTTGTCTGGGCATCGAATAAGCGATTAGTGGCATGCATCTGACACGTACGCTACCGCACTGCCGCAATTGTACGAATGCAGTAAATAGCAGCGACAGCTATACGGTGAAAACTGTAGTAGGTAAATACAGAATTTTTTCACGTTTGGCCACCCTTGTCTATGCGTGATCGGTAGACAAGATCCGTAGTATCTATATTGCCTACGGGTGATGTTATACGTAAAAAAAAACACTACCATTACGACCATTACCGCACTGACGCTAACGTTGGACGATGGCTAGGTGCGATGAGCCAAACGGAGCTGCTGTCCTCATTGACGAACTGCAAAGGCCATCACTGCTGATGGTGACAGCAGCGAGTGGGACGCAGTGAGATCTACGGCAGATTGTCCATTCCCTCGCCTGGCAAAGGTAGCCGCCAGCTATTCAGTGTAATGCGTGCGCAAACTTGGTCGGATTTGTGTATTTAGTCTTGACAAGACTAGATGTAGCCCAAGAATCCAGCTGAAATAGAGCAATTCGTCGTTCAAATCAAACTAATTGATCGAAGTAACTACTACATGATAACTACATAGTATAAATAATTAATACAATTTCTTCCATCTATAAAACGGTAGAAACATGTCGGGAGTAAACGTGAACTCTTTTGCTCATTATAATATGAAGCGACACAATGTTTGTGAAGGAATTGAAATAGAAAAAATGAAAATAGACTGTTCGTATAGAACGTGTAGAGAGGACAACTTGAAGTTTCCGTTCGGCTACAACATCGAAAAGCTAATGATTGCGCTCTATTGCATATAGTTTAATGGTCTATATATTTTACATGTAAGCAATAAGTTTGCTCTGTGCGATGTGAGTAGCAGTCTGACTGCTCAGGCAAACGACATCAAACGTCTATATCTTCAAACATAATCATCTTCTCTTTGAAACGTCCTGTTCATATGCGGTTCATTTGGCAAAGTTTAGTGAAACAGCTTAATCGGACAGTTCGTGGCATCATTAACTTTCGACAATCTTTACTACTTGCCGTTGATTTAGCGGACGCGAGAACGGTGAGGGGGAGGCGGGGGTCAAAGTGGAGAGAGGGCTAATGTTTGGAGTTCGCAGGCGCGACTAGACCGACCACATGGTTGACTACCCGCGAGTCCTCAATACCAACGTCTGTACCGTAGCGCAGCTTCTCAGGTATGCGAAGAAGTAAATTTTACGAAATCTATCAAATATGAACAGTCAATAGAGCCAATAGAAGATTCGTAACATCGTCTACGTCCTCATGCTACTATTATGAGCTATAACGATATATTTCCTTGTTCCCGATCGAAATATGTGCATGTTTTAGACATTTAGTAAACAATTGTGCTATAAACAAAGATATAACTTGATATTTACTCGAATTACTGAATAAACTCTTAAGCGGATTTACATGGTAGAAATGAGTGTAAAGTGACGCATCGTAACATAGAATCAAAAGCAATGTTTTTACCTACCTGTTGAGGTTTTCTTTTTTAGGGTCTATCGATTGCGGTGCTCATAAGAAAAACTCTTACTGAATTGACACATAGGCTTAGATAACCGGTGACCTAGCATTGTATTTCATTATAATATACAATAGCAGCCGTAGTGACAATAGTTAGAAACATCGACGCTACTGTTACCAAGTATAAACAAAATGAAATGTGAAACAGTCGCGCCAAAATACGCGAGTAATAAACATCTGTTTATTACCTAACGATGCAGAGTTCAAACCGCAACTCTACAGACACATTACAAATTTCAGAACTGAGATTGGCCATAGGCTCTACTCGGGTGTCGACACTGATCTATCATGCTTACAACTCCGCTCGGGAGAATGGCCAGCTCTGAGGGTTACTGCGATCCTGACACATCTCCGGTGCTTTCGTTATTAAGGAGCCAGCCTATGACACGAATATGTGCTCCCATGGTACGTTATTCGAAGCAGTCATTTCGGCAGCTAGTACGTCTCTATGGCGTTGATGTGGCATATACCCCAATGATATTGGCAGACAGCTTTACTAAGAGCGCAAAAGCCAGGTAAACTATGCTTCTGGTATTATGTACCTTGTCGAATAACGCTTCTTGATTTCTGCTAGCGAAGGAAAATATCGATACCATAGCTCTTTTATGCCTTCTAGCTCAATGCGATGAACACAAATACTTGTGTCGTAGACATTTTTAGCACAGTTTAAAATTCTACTAACACGTCAGTCATAGTATTCACTGTCTGCATTTTGTTGTCGCTTACAGGAATGCTGATTTCTCCACGTCCTCAACAGATCGCCCTCTCATTGTACAGGTTGCTTCCAATTGTTCCGAAGAGTTCGCTTTGGCAGCAGAAATGGTGACCCCTCTTTCGGATGGAATAGATATAAACTGCGGCTGCCCTCAACGGTGGGCCGTTCAGGAGCATTACGGTCAGTTGCTAATGTGTGTATATATTTGTTCTGCTTATCTACTTGGTATCACACACACTCCTCTGCTTATAGCCATGGCTAAAAATATAGTCTAACAGTTCTACCTGACAATTTGAAGGTTCCAACTACTACAAAGCTTCTAAAGGGCAAACTATTTCTATAGAAGTGTCGTTTTTTACGATAATAACTTCATAGCATCTGACATTTAGTCGTAGGATGTTCCGCGTGATATTCAACCCATAAATATGCGTCCCGTTACAGGCTGCTGGATGTTGTCGCAGCCCGATCTCGTTGCAGACATGATATCAACGGCAAGACGAAGGCTACCGTCTCGCTTTACCGTTTCCATAAAAATACGTCTAAAAGAAGATCTTCGGCAAACTGTGGAATTCGTACGGCGAATGGAGGCAGCTGGCGTGAGCTTTCTTACGGTTCACGGCCGAACGCAGCAACAACGGGTCGAGCCTCCGAATTTGGAAGCGGTGAAACTCTTACGAGAAAGTGTAAACATCCCGGTCGTACACAATGGTGCATATATATACATACAAATATATTTATATACGTTGCCACAATAACAATAACGAATTAATATTTTCATCAGAATAGAGCACCGATGGGAGTCAGCAATTTGAAAGTTCTCGAGGTTTGATGCTTGTCTTGAGGCTTGCCGTAAAAAGGGCGGCAAGGAAATCAGTAATAGAGAAAAAATCAATAGTAAAAAAAGGGAACAGCAGCACCTATCCAGTTTCACGTATGGATTTTGGTTAGTTGAATTCTAGTACAGCCAGGGACGCCGCGTTATCAACTAAAGGATTAATTTCAGCAACTAGAGCTATTGTATTTGATCATATTCTGGAACGTCATATAAAATCTTTTGTTGTCTATTTATAACGATTACATGTACGTTGCAGGTGGCATAAATACGCTGCAAGAGGCTGAAGATACTTGGAGCTTCACAGGGGTCGCAGGAATAATGGTTGCGCAAGGTCTCCTTAACAATCCTGCTTTGTTCGACGGGTAAGATAAATTGGTAGGCTCCTACTGACAGGATTCAACTAAGCCCCAGCTAACGCTAGTTATCGATTCCCTACAAAGGATATGCGGTGCCGCTTAATGTGCACGAACGGCGAGTTAAGTTCGAAAGGCTTGGTGTATTGGACAAAAACAACGCAAGATTTTTCCCCTTTAAAGCTAAGACCTAAGCCAATAAACGTAATCAACATATCTGTGTATGTCTCTGAATAGAGTCGAGCGTTCTGTAAAATGTTAGATTAGCATAAGTATCTTCGAACGTAGGCCTGTCTTGAAGTTATCTTGATCTCTTAAACCCGATTTCTTTTTTGAGAATATTAACAGTCATCTGCCTAAGAACTAAGTTTTTCTACCAACCTCTACCCACTTAAGGCACCCACATACCCCGGAAAGCTGTGTGAGCAAGTTCTTGGACGTAGCTACAAAATACGGGACTCAATTCTCGCATTTTCAACACCACGTCTCCTACATGGTCAAGGATTTACTGCCGCGAGCCGATCGTCATCAAATCAACCTCCTCGGAAGCACGGCGGCCATTATCGACTTTCTAGGCGACAGAGGAATTATTTAGGAACGCATTGAAAACGTTTCAGAGGCTAGAGAAAAAGAAACCTGTACATAATTAGAATGGTACAATATATATATATATATATATATATATATATATATGTGTGTGTGTATATATATACGTATGTCAAACACTGTATATAGTGTTTACTTTGTGCTATTTATTCGTTACTACTACATCATTGCGCTGCATGCGCGAATAAAGCATTTGATAGATGCTACAAAAATAAATAAACGCCATCATCGCCTTTTATCTATATGTATATATACGTGTCTATATCATAGCTATACCAGTAGCTATATATAAGCTGCAATTTTATCAGCGATTGATCAGTTAATATTTCGGTGCATAAAGTCAGGCTAAGCAATGTACTTATTGAGATAAAGCATACTCACAATGTAGTAAACAATGATTATCCCGTTTACGTTACATGGTTCGGTAAATGGATAGGGTACATCAGGAACGACAAATACGCGCACACATCAGACTGACTTATCTACTAGACAAAACGCTCTTTTCTGTCAATGTATTACAATTATTTAGATATATTCAAGCTAATTCATTGAGATGACATTTATTCAAGTGGAGCCGACCGTTTTTTGCTTGGCCTGAACAAAACTGGCGATGTAGTTAAATGCAGTAGTGAAATGGCTGTTGGTGACGTGAACGCCTGTTTTTTAGGCGGAGAGAACTTCAGTTGTCTGGTGAGTCGTTTACGAGGTGTCACTCGAGGACCCTTTCGTGTTGGACTCGGTTCTGTTGCAGGCGATGGAGCAATCGCGGGTCCAACTAGGTGCTCCCTATCGATAACGACATTTTCTTTGCTTGGTGACATGTTTGCCTTGCTGCGCTTTGTCGGGCTAACGCTTAAAGACTTGTTTTGGGTCGCCATTGTTGCGGATTGTTTCACGGGCGACTCGGCAATCTCGTCAACGTCGTCCTCATCACCTGCTGAAGCACCACCCTGGGAACCGTTCAAAATTGAGGATCTTCTGCGGAGGCGTTCCTGATGCCGGTGAACGCGATTGGGTGCCTGTTTGGTAACGGGCGTTTCCGGCACAACTTGCGTTTTCAAGATTCGTTTGCCCTTGGGCGTTGTGGGTATATTGCGAGAGGAAGACTGCCGCTTCTGTGGAGATAACGACGTAGCCAAGGGATTTGTCGATGTTTCTGGTTTCGTAATGCGTACGGATCGCCGACGGGGTATTTCGATTTGACGCTGTTGGTTCAGTTGCTGTTGGGAGATATTGGCCGACGATAATTTCCGAAGGACAGTGGCTTTATGTGAATTGGTACCCATCGGAGCTGAACGAGGCATCGAATTGATAACTGAGCTTCCGCCCAAAGAAGAAATTCCGGACATTGGCTCAGCGAACGATCCCATTGAGCTTATATCTTCCTCTTCGTCTGATTCGGGAAACAGTGGCAAATCAAACTCTTCAGCAAGATCCTCAAGTAGTGGTCGCACCGCCTCTAGGTAAAGAGCTTTGAGGGTTTCTCGAATAAAATCAAATAGATCCCGTGGCGACGTAAGAAACAATAGCTTTCTCATTGTGGCTATGACGTGTTTCCTAATTTTGTCGGTATTAGCTGAAGTGAGGCAGGCAAGCTCGAACGAGATGAGAATATAAGTCCTGCATTCGTTAGCCCATTGGACTTTGTTTAGACATGACTGCAGCGGTGGCTTGAAGTTTTCTTCGATAAACGCTATCGTTTTCACAAAGTCACTTTCGAAAAAGTGCATGCTTGCCGAAACAATACTCTGGGCAGAGGTGGTTGCATTTAGCTTATTGTCGATGGCCTTCTCGTACGTGTGTCGTAGACCCTGGAGCAAAGTCGCTTCAGAGTTGTAGTTCTCCGGTGGGCCACAAATGCCCGTAGTCGTTTGGTCCTGTTGAACGGTGTCGGGCAATGGTTCGACTTCCAGTTCACCGAACTCGTGTTCGGTAGCTGTTTGTACATCCGAGGCAAACTCGTAGATGTATGCCAATCGGTTAACGAGAGTTTTTGTCCTGGTTTTTTTGCCGTCGGACGGTTGTACTTTGTGGTAACATTTTTCAAGCAAAGCACCGTGAAATAGAAACTCGGATGGTACTTCACTAAATTCGAATTTTGTTAAATTCCTGTCTGTAAGAGTAACTAGCGCACCTATTGAGTCCGCCACAGACTTGAGCATAAATGTCGATCGTCCACAAGTTAAAAGTGCTACTTTCCTCGATAATTTCAGTTCTATTAGCACTCGGTGAAAATGAACATCTGATGATACAACAAAAAACAATGCTTGACTCCGTTGTAGCACTGACGTAACGGTCGGTTCGTCCACGACCTGCTCCATCATCAGTTCCATATCCGCTGCCTCAAACTGCATCTGGGAGCGAACACTTGTTGGAAGTACGGTAACGTTAAGCGGTTCATTAAGTCTACCTGTTCGGTTGAAGCTAATCGAACAATTAGCGGTTATTCGATCGAACTTAGGGGTTCCGGAACAACTCTGTAATAGGCGGGTCACCACAAGAGAGGGCGGTGCCATCATTGTTGAATAGTACGCACACTCCGATGGGAAAAAGCCACATAACTGAACAAGGTCGCGCATCCGCAAGAAGAGACATTTAGCATTGTTAGCGCCCGAGGATGTGTGCAGCGCACCCTGCGAATCGTGCACCCACGTAAGTTCGATACGGCTTTCCTGAAGGCATTTATTCAGGCTTGGAGTGACGAGCTCATCACGTATCCTTGCCAGCGTACCGCATGGCATACGAGCAAACAAGAACAGGCGGTTTCCATGCTCATATTCAGAGGTACTGGCGAGCGCTTGTTGGGAGGAGAGTACCGCTGATACAGTCGAACAGCGTCGTTTGCGTAAGTGCCTGCTTGCCTTCACCGGAGAGCAGACACTTACGGAGTGCCAAGCAAAATCGGTTATCGAGCGGGAAACAGCCCACCGAATGGTTTCTAGTCGTGAAGTGGATCCAGCATTGCAAGACGATGGTTTACCATCCTCGGAAGCAGACGCGCCTTGACCAAGCTGAGCCTCAAATTCCTCGAAAAGGTTCGTACTTGGCGCGGCAAAGTCCACAGGCTGTACCTGTTTGGGAAAATTTGGGAAAAATATGCAACGTATTAACAAACGCACATTACTGATGTATTTATAAACAGTTGCACCACTGTGTTGGTTAAAAAAATATTTAATAGTTCCTGGAAATGACTAAATCTTTCAGCCGATATTTTAGTATTTTCAGTATGGAACGATACGTTGAATGCGGGAAGATAGTTCTACACACTGGAAAAATGGCCAAATGCTACCAAGAATGATTAGCATTAAAAATATTCGTAAATATGTTATGTGAGCTTGGACCAGCCGAAAGGTCCATGCTCACGTTCAGAAACTCTGAACTCTGAAGTTTTTATTTAAAGCGAACCTTTTGCGAACGAGGACCCTCGGAGTCGAATAAGAGGTAGCCAAATTTACAACGACTGCTCGGCCACGCCGTTAGCAATTGTAGACAAGAATACCTGCGATAAAAGAGGCAAAGTCAATGAAACTGTACGGGAAAAACGTTTACGGTTTTCCTTTATCGTTCATTAACGTCAACTAGTAGCTATGTGTAGGTGGAATCAAACTTCGTAGCCCTGAAATTGCCCCATCAAAAGTATCGTGCGGATACTATTTACAAGCTCAATCACATGCTTATCGTTCGGGTGCGAAAAAAAAGGCCATTCGAAAACAATTTTTGCAGCTAAACTACGTGACACATTACGTACTAGAACAAAACGAAGTACTATGATGCTAAACGTAACAGGGTTAACAATAGACATGAGCATGAAAAGGGCATGATCGGAGATATTAAATATTGATAAATGTCATCGTTCCTATTTGAGAAATTTGTCGTCTGTTAATATTAAAAAAATGCGATATTTTTATACGCAACGTTAAAGAAATGCATAGTTCTTACACAGAAATAATCATGGTGTGATATTTAGATATTAGCTACATCGGAAACTATTAGTTACCCAAGTTTTCATCTCACCATACAAGTGGAATACGGTTATACACCTACCTGACAGCGGCCGTAATCTCTTCGTCCTGTAGCCAGGAAACATCAATGAGAAACGCTATCTGCGTCATATTTGTGCCAGTTTTTCATTAACCACATCGAGTTGGTGTCCTCGCGAAGCTTATCTTAGCACCTGACTAGAAACGTTTTCACTGCCTTCGAATCCTGTGACGACGAACGTCGTACGGAAACTATCGGAGACACACTATCACCCAGGTCTGAAATGTATCTTTGTTTCTTTCACATTGTCCAATTATGATCTTTTACGTTTCTGTTTGTTTTTTTTTTTGTGTTTCGCTACGAACAGTGAAGACCAGCGGACTATTTGTTGCTTTTTTGTAGAGTGACAGTTAACTTCAATTCGTTCTTTTTTCGTTACATGAGTGCCATCCTTGAGTAAACTATTACAACAGATTGGCGCTGTTGAACACTGAACGAGAAAGGCAAACGTCGACAGAAAAAGCTCTAGTGAAAGTCTATGCTCACTCCACTTTACCCCTTAGAGACGGAAGACTTCCCGCTGCGCCAATCAGCTGACTTTAAACGCGGCACCCAATTTGCGCCAGTGATGAACGCATCACTAACAATGGAAACCACGACCAGTGCTGAGTCCCTCAGGCGGCCTATGGACCTAACCGATCTACACTGATGGACACGTGGGTAACTTGTGGGCTCTTATTCTACTTATTTTAATTGTGTGCTGATCGCCAAAGTCAACTGTCAAACAACGACGAGACTGCAAAAAACTGCCGAAAATTGCTACCATAAACATTTTCCTTATTTGATTTCTTCTGTACGTAGGTGATATTGATAGAAGTGGACGAACTTAACTTACTAGTCGCTTGTAAGAATCATGGATAAAACACCTAGTTAGCTTGGCACATAACACAGAGAGATCTGGGTCAAAATTGTCCATTGGTGACAAGAAAATAATTTCGCAGAAATTTTCCGTTCGTTGTTTTCTCACTTTTGCACTGATCAATAAATAAGTGCATAATAGTATGCAAGGTCACGGACCCTTTACAGTGGTCTTAGGAATCATTCAAAAATATATTCAGTTATGATCTTTTTTAGTAGAACTGGCCTCAGTGGTTCCCCCGCTTGACGTTTGGCAGCAGCCAATCGAATCTTGATCTTAAACTCAAATATTTATTTATTATTTTTTTGTTTGTAATAATTATACAGTATCCGTTATTACTATAGAAAAACCGCACCTCACGCTTCAAAAGCCTTCCAGAGCCATACAAAGCCAATACGACTACGAGTGAGAGAAAGTTATTTAGTAAAACAAAAAAGTTTTAACACTTTAAGTAAAAACGAATAAAGTTTGTGTGTTCTACAAATTCTACAGACGAACGACATTCATAAAATGAATAAGGATGATCTATATTATTTATGTGATGTTGCTAATTGGTCCACCTACACCGTATAATGCTGCTAGTCCTGATTTAATCCAATTCGTTCTACGCCTTCATCAATCAATAGTAGTTTCCAAGCGATTTTTTTGTTACTAACAAACAAAAGTTAGATGTTATTCTGCGAAAGAACGTGTACTCGACGAACCGACTATGTACGAACGACTATGTACCATTATTTTAGTCACATCGAGTTCTCGATTTAAGTACTATATAGCACAGGCACTTCAAAACATCATGAACTTCATTCATTTGCATACGTATGAAGTTTGTGAATGTGTATACGAATCGAATTAGCATGAGCCGTTGGCGACGATAAGTACAAGTTTATATAACAACTATTTTTCTCATTATATATTTTTTAGTCCATATAATAATAATCTGTATTATTATCAATAGAAGACACTCTTTGAAATACGGTTGACAGATGAGGATTTTTGCCTGGCGCATTACAATCTACACTTGAATTCAAATTCATGGTGAGTATATCACGGTGTAAAACATACAACTTATCGAAAAGTTTTACGTTCACATAACATTTTTTTCAAACGACAAGAACGGCTGCCGAAGAGGATTTACCACCCTTTCGCAATTTGTTTTAGTGATTGAAAATCTAACACTCGATAGAAACGCGTGCATATATATATATGTATTTCCAGCATTATAACAAGGTTACTGTGCATCTGCCCGGCTTACTAATTATGTACAAGTTGCCTTTGACCATTCCAGGCTCGACATTGCAGTGCGCTTATTCTAATGGTTCAGGCGTATCTTACATCAATGGCAGTTAACCCAGACTGGACGAGGATCGTAGGCCTGTTTTCAGTTGTTCGAATGAAAATTTAACTGGCAATTTTCACTCTGTGAAAAAGCGTTTAAGATGGCTACTTGTCGTGCTCCGACACCTGTAAGGACGAATGGCATAGACGCACGGAATTATTCCTCTCCCACATCGTAAGGCTTGCATGCCTAACAATGAGAAGAAAAAATATGCTGTAATGTTAGACAATTTCATTACGTATAACATAAACATGCAGTGTGTTGTTGTGAGCTTTGATGTAAGCGATCATACATAGTCCTACATCAACATATGTTTGACTAAATGAAATGTGTAAAAATCGAGTGAACGAGTTCGATTTTTGGCATAAATTCCTCACGGTCGGTTCGTTTACGGGAGAACATTGGGTGGCCCGAGCAGGATCGCTCTGCGGCGGAAAAGCAAATAATTACAGTTGCGCATCCATAATACGGGGCTGTGTATCTGCTCTATTCTAGGAGTTTATGATCACGATTTTAATGCAAGACATCTCGGACTTCAGTAGATGCCATCTTCGGAGATAGGGCCAGAATTTCTAACTAGAATAAGAACGTTAAATTTGTTTCTGTTACTAGTAACCGACCTCTTCTCCAAGACTGCCGACAGTGTGAATGTAGTACATGTTTAAATTTCCCGCGATTCCTATGACATCAGCTGATGTATCGTTCTTCTCGATTCTGAAACTCCTGTTGTCTTCTTGTGAGGCCCGTGGTGTATACGTATCAGCCTTTGTACGAGCCAAGATGCTATGGCGGCCCGATCTACCCCGGATACCGAGATCTGTGCACCAAAGATGACGGGAGATGTTATTCTGTGTGCGGCCTGTAGTGTACTTCATCGCGGCGCATGTACGGGGAATGCAGGATTCTGGTGCAAATTTCTGGTGCAAGTTTCTGACGCAGGGCAGTGACTTCGTTAGGTTAAGCGGCCGTTCACTGGAATGCTAATCCGTTCGCACTCCTCCGAACTTCACGACTCGCGGTATACAAACGCTATTCGAATTATAGGGAAGGAAAAAACTTTGTTGGGCGGCGGGGGGAGGGGGGAGGGAGGGTGGTAAGGGGAAGGGGTCATGTTGGATGATTGCTATTAATAGACGATAGTTGAATTCTTATTGTAACTAAGCGCCTAACTGTAGCCGGCGATCTCTTATCAGACTTTTTACGTTGAGTGCTTTAAGAGGCGTGCAAAATCAGCTTGTTTACGCCGTTACGAGTTGCCCGTTTTAGATTCTATTGCCTGAAATAGAACGTCGAGTGTAATTAAAAAATTCGCCAAATTTCATTAATCAAATTTCTATATGTGTACATATATATATATGACAAGCGGTGCAGCGGCTCTTCATGACATGAGTATCATTACATAGAGGTGAATTAAATAGAAAAGGCAGTGTAATTTAGCTTTTCACAGAGTAGTTAGGACAAAGCTTCAGTAGCCTTAATTATTTCTAGACCCACTTGATATTGAGCATAGCAGGTCAAGAAAGGACGAAATTTAGTATTAACCCTATTAATGAGATTTACAAATCGTCATGATTCTCTCCGTAGCCAAATAGAAAATCGCTTAACATATATAGTATGATACTTATTTTATAAGATAGATAACTGTTATTTAAACAGTATAGTTCGTGTAACGGTTGAGCACGCGTAGATATAGCTGAAAGCAAAAAGGCCATTTCCGAACAGTGATGGACGCAACAGCTACAGTAGTTTACTTTCAATAGATGAGATTTCCGCATGCAGCCGAGCTCCCGATTCAGAAACATCAGTTTCTATAAAAGTTAAAGAAAATATCTGTCGGTGTAGCGGCTTAAGTCGATATAGCAATAGCGCCAAAGTAAAAGTCACCAATCCGATTCCTGTTGATACCATTAGAACAGAATAAATGCTGTTCTTGCAGTGTGACATAGATGATATAATAGGCGCATGATATAGCAAACAGTATTGCGCATATACATTATAACTGTTAGTTTCCAAAGATGCAAATTTTGCGTTCAAGCTACACTGACACAGATCTATTTTATTATTCAATTCAAATATTTACCAAATTTTATAATATAACGTTAAAGGTATGATTCACAAAAGCTTGAGCAAAAGGCAGGCCAGTAATCCTGCTTTTAGCCTGGCGTCTCTTCGGAGTCAGGTCGAGTTGAGGTTCCTTGGACAAATTTGAAAATGCGATTTTAAAGCTATAGGGAAAATACCGCACCTGAGACTTGCTAAAATGAAATTTATAGATTGTTGCAATTTTTTTTGGCTTAAGTAAGCCGTCTAAAAAAGATCTTCATTCCTATTCCAATGAAATATATGAAATGTCTTGGATCATAAGTGTTACGTTATTGTTCTCAACGCAAATATATGGGGTCGGTATTGACTTGCTAAGATGATAGGCAAAGTTATAATATGACAGTATGAATGAAGTGTAACTGTTGCGTTTACAGCAGTCGGCCTATTTTCCAATGGATAAAAGCAGCCCGTACTAAACCTAAAGTCTGGCAAGAAGAATGGTTACTGCAGCGTTTAGAATTTTATAAATTAAAGTTAGAACAGCTAGGTCAGATTCGATGCTTTTTGATTTAGTATAATCCTCTAAACTTGATTTTGAGTGATTCGTACTTCACTGTTTTTTGTTGCTTTGTCCATTTATACAGGTGAACCCAGCAAAGGAGGCGACGGATTCTTACCTATAGAAACGACATGCCTGAACATGATTCGAACGGGTTTTCCTCGTTACAAAAAGTCGAACGTGACCTGCTTACGCGAACAAGTTGGACTGATGCTTGTACCGCCTACAGAGAAATACAAAATGGCAGAGCCGAAGGAAACTTAGCATCGCTATGGGTAAGGCAACACCTTCAAGATATCCTTTTTCGCCTAGGATGTACGATTCAAAAGCATCCTGGCAAAATTCTTTTTGTTGGACTGCTCACCTTGACAGTTCTTAGCGTCGGATTGAAATCCGTTGGGCTCGAGTATGAGTTGGACAAGGTTTGGACTGAGGAGGGTGGGCGTATTCAACGAGAGCTGAAGCAGCTGCAAGACCAACTCGAATTTTCCGCCTCAGGAAACGAACAAGTTATTATACAGACGGCAAGTTCAGGTGGGAACCTGCTTCATCACGAAGGGCTTCTCGCACACGTCGAATTGTTACGGCAAGCTCTTCAGGTTGAAGTGGAGCTTTTCGATTACAAATGGGGCCTCGCAGATATTTGCGTAAAGCCCACTGCACCAAGTTTTGGGCCGAGTTTCGTCGATAAACTATTTGAAAATATAATGCCTTGCGAAATTGTGACTCCACTTAGCTGCTTCTGGGAAGGCTCGAAACTGACGAACCCATGGTACTCGATGAATTCGGACACTCTCGGAATCGAGAATCTTAGCTGGCTTAACCTCAACCCAGTTAATCTATCAAAAATCATGAAAAAGAGCATGAACGCTCCTGACTTCCCATTTGAACGTATGGATAATTTTATGTCCCGGGCAGGCATCACCACAGCATACCAAGAAAAACCGTGCCTTAATCCTTATGATGATTTGTGTCCCGATACCACCCCGAATAAGAAATCTCGTAGCCTACCAGATATTGGTGCGACTCTAACAGGAGGCTGTTATGGTTTCGCAAGTAAGTATATTCACTGGCCGGAAGCCTTAACCATTGGTGGCATTCAAAGAGATCGCTCAGGAGTAGTGGTCAGTGCTGCGGCATTGCGAACCATCGTGCAGATCATGGATAACAAGGAAATGTTTGAATTTCATCGGGACACACATTATTCGCACGATATTGGCTGGAGCATTGAAAGTGCGGGCAAAGTCATCGAAGCTTGGCAAAACCAGTTTAACAGTGAAATGAAACGTCTGTCAAACCTCTTACCCGAAGCTCAAACATACCGTTTCACTACGTTCACATTCAACGCCCTCACAAATGCCCTACACAGATTTACCATACCAGACGTTTATCATTTAGTCACAGGAAGTGTCGTCATTCTTGCGCACGAGTGCGCCGCAGTGGTTTTCGTGAAACAGTCAGGAGGTTGGTGGCGTCTCTATGTCGGTCTTTTCGGTGTTGTTCTCCATGGGTTCAGCATCTCGGCAGGACTCGGCCTGTGTGGTGTGCTGCAATTGGCCTTCAACGCGACAACGACGCGGGTTTTGCCATTTTTAGCGCTCAGCTTCGGGGGCAACAGTATGTTTTTATTAGTGCACACGCTGAATAGGATCATAACCAGCGGCGCGGTTCCCGTTGACCGGCAGATAGGCGAGTGTATGAAGCGTACGGGCATGGTAATCGTCATTTCGAATGCGTCGGTTATTCTGGCCTTCGCTGCTGCGTCCGTCATACCGATCTCAGCTTTGCGGCATTTTTCGTGGCAAGGTGCCATCGTTCATGCATGTTCAGCGACCTCAATTTTCTTTCTCTTTCCAGCGGCGTGTAGTATTGAACTCTACAGGAAGAGATCGCCGGTCCATCACGAACGGACTGCTCATTCAGCCCGACGACCAAGACCCGAAAGCAGTGCAGGTACAGCAGTTCCGGCTTATGAAACGCCGCAAGTGAGCGATCATTCTCGATTTGATAGCGTCCAAATACCGCGACACGAAATTGAACAAGTAAGGCGGGAGGAGTCTCCTTGTATTGTGAAAAGTAGATGCTGTAGATGGTCGCTGACTCAATTCGTTATAAAGGGCTACAACTTTTTGATCTTTCGTCCCGTAATGCGAAGTCTGCTAATTTTATCGCTTGTTGGTCTGCTAATGTTCGGATGCTGGGGAGTTTTTTATATAGAGAATGGTATCAAACTTACCGATGTCATCCCCGCTCATACTGAAGAATACGAGTACCTTCGCTATCACGAACGATATTTTGGAACCTACCGCATTTTCGCAATCACTCAAGCCGACTTTGATTACCCGTCCAATCAAAGTCTTCTGTACGAATATTATAACGCGCTGAAGAAGGTTAAGCAGATCGTTAAAAACGAACATGGTGATTTGCCGGGATTTTGGCTTACCTATTTCAGAAAGTGGCTTATCGAACTGCAGGAGTTATTTGACAAGGAATGGAAAAGTGGACACATAACAGCAGAGGGTTGGACTGCTAACGCATCACAAGATGGCATCCTAGCTTATAAGCTGCTTGTACAAACGGGCCTTGCTGACACACCAGTGGATAAACAGCTTCTCCCTCGTAATAGACTTGTCGACTCTCAAGGGGTTATTAACCCCAAACCGTTCTACAACTACCTCACTGCATGGTATAACCATGACGCGCTCGGCTACACATTATCCCGTGGCTCACTTGTGCCTCAGCCGAGATACTGGCGCGACACAAGAACCACCACAAAAGACACCAAGGATCTCACAATTGCCAAGTCGTCTGCTATTGAATTCGCTCAGATGCCATTTTACTTACACGATCTCTGTTCAACTTCGACGATTACGGCTGCAGTCGCAAGAGTTCGATCGATCTCTGATAAGTTTCAGGAACGAGGCTTGCCCAATTTCCCCTCGGGCCTGCCGTTTATTTACTGGGAGCAGTATCTACATTTGCGCTTCTATTTAGCGTCCGCAGTTGCGTTTATCTTTGTGGCGATCTCCGTCGTCTTGGTGACGGTATTACTTAATGTCTGGACGACACTTCTTATCGTCCTCTTGCTGGGTGTTAGTCTTGTTCAAGTGTTTGGTGCAATGCATGCCCTGGGTATAGCATTGAACGCAGTTCCTGCAGTGCTAGCCGTCGTTAGTACCGGTCTAGGAATGGAGTCAATGCTTTGCCTGTGCGTCGGGTTCCTAACAGCGCTCGGCTCTACGAAAAAACACCGAACAACCATGGCACTAGAATACATGATTACTCCTTTAACATGTTCAACGATAAACAAGCTTATCAGCGTGATACTGCTGGCGTTTTCTGAATTCGATTTTGTCTCTACATACTTTTCGTGCCTGCTGTCCGCTATAGTCGCTATCTATGCGTATAACAGTTTTGTCGTGCTGCCCGTTCTCCTGAGCGTGATTGGCCCTTCATGCGAATTGGTCCCGCACAACAACCCGAACCAAATCGATACTCCCAGTATGCAATCATCGCCAGAGCTCGAGCTCCGAGCTTCCTCTCCGGCAACGCATTCCTTTCAACATCATTCAATCCTCGGTAGTAATTATCAGATTCATCCGGACAGGGGGTCCTCAGAAGTATGTCAACTTCCATACCCTCGACACTCATTATCGACGATATCCGAAGAAAGAACCTCGTGCAGGACGACATCTCCAGGCTCGGCGCTGACGCCAACAGGAGTTGTTATTTTGCCAGAAATCACTGTTGAAACAACTATTGTTAGGAGCTCATTACTAGGACAAGTAACTACGAGTTCGTCGGAATCGACGGATGGGGAGACCCAAAGCACCTCAGGGGCGTTCAGAGTACCACTTAATAAAGGCGACACTACAAAAGTGAAAACGAGGGCAAAAATGAAACTCAAACTCCCTGCGATGCAATAGCACAACTGAACTCTAGGCAAATACTTAATATCGGAGCGAGGTGTCACTTATCATTCACTGCCGGTGTTAATACTGATTAGTATGAATAGGTCAATAACTATCTTGGAATAATTTATAGATTCACACGACGTACGAAGTTCTTTTATTGTCGTCGTTAGCGTATAAATGGACTGGTTATTGAGCTGCATGCGGCCAGGGGAACTGTCTGCTTCGAATGTATGCAACTCGTATAACGAACATGAACCTCTGAAATTTTTGGTAATGAATTAGTTAAGCGGCAACGTTGCGTTTTACGTTAAACGGATATGCAGATTTCGTTGGAAAGGCGGCCACGACTTGTAATCTTGTTTAGACAGAGATTGAGAACTGTAGTCAAAGTTCAGTATAGTAAAGTTCAGAAGCGGTGTATTTCGGACCTGTGGTTCGTCGGCACTTCGGCGTTCCCAGGAAGCGGTCTACCTCGTTGCAAAAATCTTGCTTTGTGACATTCGTTAAAAATTTCGTTTAACAAACCGAGAACGTCACCAATGAGAATTCAGGCGTTAGTGAGCAGGGATCAGCGTTTGATGGAACCTCACTAATCAGTTGATATGAGCTTCATCTTCTGCCAAACATTGTATGCGAATATAGAATTGTATACATGTATAAAGAGTGCCACGATTCATTTACTCAATTGTGAACATCTACTGTAGATTGAAGGCGACTGATTAGCTGGTCAGCGAATGTACATTACTGTGACAGTGCGACACGTTTATTAACAGATCATAGGCAATATTTATTATATATATTTATTTATTTATTTATAATTTATTATTATTATTATTGTTAGAGTATTTACATTGGTTCATCCGAACTAAGCGTGCGTATGCAAAAGGCTGGCGAAACGTATTTCACATTGCTAATCTGTGGCATGGATTCAGAATCACTTATCAATATTATTAATAACTTTGATTTATATTAAATAATACGCGACATTATATTGTAATAATAAGTGTTAATTTCGTCTGCTAGCGGATCTGCCATAGTAATGATTTTCAACATATCCTTCTTAAGTTAGGCAGGCGTACGAATATTTGATTTGTGTATTCACAAAATCGACAAGCGTACAGTAGAAAAACATTTTCAAACTGAAATACAAGCTATCTTTAGTGAGCGAGCTTAATAAACGCCATGGACTGAAGCAGCAAGCTTGACTAGCCATCTATCATACATGAATCAAACTACTATCCGTATTTTGATACCTTTTGCTGGTTCCGTTAAATCAGCTTCGCAATACAAATAGCATGACGATCTCAGCTCCCGAACGCAAAGTACTGAGCAACGTTCTATCTTCAATTGGTAAGTTACAAAATCGAATCCTTTTTTTTTTTTTTTGTCATTATTTGACACCAACAAGAATGCTAGACAGCTTCACATTTTCCAAGCGTTTATCACGCCTGTTATGTTCACGACATATTTGTTGTATCATATTTTGTGAAAACTGTAAACAAATACGCTTGTACATAGTTAATACAGTAACTGGGTATTTTTTTTACCTTGAATAAAAAATATTTCAACTAAAGATAACACTCGTTGTATTAATTTAGCAACAATTTTTAGCAAATGATTCATAGAAAGCTATTAACAGTATAAAACTTATATCTTTAAGTATGCTGTAACAACATGCTGCGGCACGTTTTACGGCTCTAGATGATAAACAGTCAAAGAACCTTTGTTACCTTTATTATCGTCGTTAACTATTAGGCCAGTTTGTTATGTTATGTATACCGAAACTTACTTATGATTTGTTTAGCGACGCTTATTGTTTAGCAATAACTTAAACCCACTGAGTAAATAGAATAGACCTAATCTGCGATGATGTTGCTTTCCTAGTTTACAATATGACCAAATTTACCATTACATACATCCATTCTTCAAGTCGACGGCATTTCGGCTGTCACAAATAACGTGGCAGTTCTCAAAAAAATGCATTTGACTAGATTCTTTTATTGCTATACCGCCGTAGCTGCTCTTTACACCAAGTCTGTGCGCCGAAAACATGATGTTCGATGCCCCAAAAGGCTCGCACCGAAGTGGAATTCGATGAAAATCAAATGAACAATTTCACACAAACCCATAACTGGAAGAATAAAAATGGGACACAAGAGTCACAAAATCTTCGTGGAGAAGTACCCTGACCTACTTTCAGATGGTGTGGTCATATGTGTCTGATTCTTACACATTATTTTTTAAATAACACTTGCAAACTATTCGTTTGTGGGGTTTGTTAGCACGTAACTAGAGCAAGTTCAATGCGTGACCTTGGCTTTGATATGGAAATTGCCTTTGGGAAAACCTAAGCGTTCCTTTAGATCGTGCTATTACTGCTGCTGTTGCTCCTGATGTCATCCTATCTTTTAGCGTCGTTCTTCACGGTATGATTTTTTATGCCTTGCGGTTTTTGCATTCCGGCTGTAGGTGTAGCCATGATGAAGTTCCGTGCACACTCCTGGTATAAATCAGCGCATACCTCACCACGCAATCCTTGCATCGCAGCAGGCCAGTGTTTCGATGTCTTACTGAAGTGGGCTCGAATCGCCTTCAGAAACCCTACAAGCATTGATTAGACAGACAGATAGGACATTTGGCTCATTTAATTGTTCATAGTAAACAGCACGAAAAATTGAGATAAAAATCATATAGAGGGCATAAGGAGCGTGTCTCTTGGTACGAGGCGAAAGCATGCGCAAAAGTTATTGAGTTAACTAAAGAAGATAAAACTTAGCACTATTTTTGAAGTTTTATGTAATACAATTTTTAGATACTTAAAAAGAAATAACCCTGTTTTGTTGCAAAAAAAAATAGAAATAGCATGTATGCTCGATAGATACGGGGCGTTTATATATTTATATAAAAAAAACTGTGTTATTCGAAGATAAATTGATTTCGTTTTGATTTTATCACACATGTAATGCAACGAACGTTACAAACTGATCTGAACCTATACATAAATGAGCTTGGCAATTTTTTGATTGGGAACGCTCTCAATCCCAGAGAAGTTTTGCTGCTTGAAGAAACAAATTAGGGAACTTTTTCTTAGGGATCCCAAAAAATTCGTGTATTGACAGTTAACGAATAGCAGGAGATGATTACTTTAGCAGAACACTTTTCTAATTTATATAAGGAACAAAAAGCTATTGATAGCAAGGTCGAACCAGTTTGTTGGCGAATTCATCTTCGTAGTTATGCGCCCCTACATATCATGCGCAAGCCTGTTTTATTGCACAAGTAGCACTAATCTAGGGTAACTGCAGCTGGCTTTCTGATTAGATTAAGAAGAACAAGGTTCCGAAGGTTTGCACTTGCTGAAGTTTTGTATAAGAGTAAGTTAAGCACACAAATAATTTATAATAGGCAAAAAATGTACATTTAGATATCATGGATGGCGTTAATCGGTCCACTCGAAAGATTAGTAAGCAGCTCTTCTTCCTCATCAATCATTTTGTTGTGTTCTTTAGCTTTATCCTATATAAATATTACAAACAACAGATAGCGCTACATATCAACGGCTCTATAGAACAACTAGAGTCCGTATAATAGTAGTCTAGCTTTCTACCTAAAATAATATAATTACACTTAAACAATTATTCGGTTTCATTACTTGCGGTGACAAAAAGAAAGTACGTCGGGGGCGCCATGGCACCCCTATTAACGTGTACGAGACTGTGCTAACATACCAGCCACTCGCTTGTTACGATGAAGAACATAGGCGCCAGCCTCGCAAGCCGCTTTTGCTTGGCAGTTTCTCGGAATGCGCGTGAACCGAAGAACAGTGTCAAGTATGTCCCAGTGGAGGAAACGCCCGATAAAGCTATTGCTCAATGACCTCTCGCTTATCTGAATCCGACATAAAGTTAAGTACTTGAAATTTATCGCTTTTAACGATAACTTGAGTGCAAAAATTTGAAACCACTTATACAGATTTACTTAAATACATCATATTAAAGCTTTGACAATGCTGTGCTGTGTTGCTGGTGAGGCATAAAACAGCCAGGGACGCGTTAACCGCTACGATTGAAATATTTATTTAGGACCGACGTTTTGTTAATGTATATTTGAACACCTATGCCATATGCACACAGCTATAAAAAAAAAAAAACTATATCTAGTTGATATGTACTGAAGTTATTAACATTAGCAGATGCGAAAACCCGCCAAAACTTTATGATTCAAAATATTCGGTATCTATGTAGATTCTTAGCTAGGTAAGCGCGGTATTGTACCAAAGAGGTCAAACATATCTTAGTTAAAGACACAAAAGCACTCTTTGTGACAACTTCCGCTCAATTGTTCTTTTATTAACTGCGGCAAATGTTTAATTGCTCCGAAGTAATGATTATATGATTATCTGTTCTTAAAGAAAAGAATCTGTCAGCATCCTCACCTCGACACTGCTCATAAATGGTCCAATCCATTTTACTAAGTGGTTCCCGAACTCGATGAGGGTTTCAATAACGCTAGCTAACACGGTGCCGACAAGATTTGGAAGGTAATCCTTCAGCTGTAAACCAAAACGCTTCGGTATAAATTGATCTAAATTTTGCATAAAAATCCCACTGTTAAAAACATATTTACCGCCGTAATTCTGATTACAGTGCACTCAAACGAAAACAACAAAGAATCTATCTACGTAAAATAAACATGAAAATTTTTTCTTCAAACGAGATTGTTTGCCAAATAAGTGACACTTATTTCGCCCAGCAGGCCCTCTCGCATACTAGGACCTCGTTAAATCAATCAAAAACATTAAATATAACGGGGCGTTATAAAAGAAAGTTATGATTGCTAAAAATATGGGCACAAAATTGTTGACTTCAAAATACGAGTCATTAAGTCCGCTAATTCCTGTGGTTCTTCATAGCTTTTTATTACAGTATATTATAATATAGTTCACACTTTTGATGTATCCTCACTCGGAAGTATAATTTATCCTAAAAGGACCCACTTAAGGTATAAGTAGTCACTATATTCATTTAAACATAATGATTCGATTATGCAACTTACAGTCGGCATAGCTCTGGAAACGACCAGCGGATGCATCACGATTTTTCCTATGTACGTCACTAGCACTTTCATCATATCAAATGTTTCAGTTGTCCGTTGTAGCATCGATTCGTAAACTTCCGAAGTCGTAGGGTCCGCTTTGGACGTCGGTACCACCGTTACAAGATTGAGCGATATCAACACAACTAAACAGTAATAAAACTTCATGGTCAATAGAACCTTTTGCATAGACGCTAGCTAAATGCAGAGTGCTTGGCCAGCGCTCAACGGACAACTGCTATCGTAACTTAAATTGAAACACAAGTCGAAGCGCCTCCCCAACTTCCAAGCCTGGGTCAAAAATGAATTGGCTTGTTTCAGCGATGCTAGTCACTTGGCAAGTGGAGTTTACCACACCCCGCGCCCATTCTTACAGAGCCTTGTTCAGATGCTTGAATTCGTAGTAAGAGACGAGAAGGACTGAGGTGTTCTACCAGCGTACAATTTGGGTCAAATCTACATTGAGCGCTCACAATCAGACGAAGAAGAAGAATTGCATTGTTTGAAGATGATTAATCACCGCCCTGCGACTCTTGAGCCCCTGGATACGACCGGAGTTAGGGTTTCATCCGAACCTTTTTTAACTCAGCCGGAGAGTCGCCCGTGCAACACTAAGGACACCATTGGAGCTATAGGGTTTTTGCCTCTTTGGTTTCTGCTTAGCGGTATGAGATTTACATCGCATTGTCGAGCAATAGACATTTAATCTTTGATTCTAACTGAGGGTTACTTTCGCCAAATCTATACCTACTTAAATTTGTTGGTGAACAAGGGGGTTGATAATAATGTTACTCAGTAACCAGAATAAGTTGCGCTGGTTCAAACAAAGAAAGGGAGGCCCTGAAACTGCTACGGTTAGGCCTAGTACTGGGAAATTTAAGAGGCTTGCTTTCGCACAACCCATTTCAAAAGTTGAAGCGGGGTTCGCAGACTCAAGAAATTTATCAGTTCTTTTGTTCATGCCACCTGCTCACAAGTCGCATATTGCAATTTGGAAATGCTTCACAGAACCAAAGATTGCTTTACCAGGCAAATTCTTTTAATTTGTATGCATAATTTTAATATACTTGGAATCGTATGATTATTTAAAAATCAAAGTAGTGAATTTTCAATGTTGGAAAGTAAGTGTGAAACCAGAGATACTATATATACGTTTAAAATTATATGTATAGTTATAGCTGAATAAAAAAATATTTTTAGCATATCATTTTGGATTTTATATAACTTTTATTATCTACGCCTTTCACATAATATATATGTATATACAAGTTGATCATGAAAGTTTGGCTCGTTGGGTTAATTAGCCTGGCCAATCAGTTTTGTCATGCTTCCATCTGACTGACTCCACCATTGACTGAGGTCGCCTGCATATCTCTGAACAGCTGCTCGATAGCCATCTTAGACAAAAGAATCAGGAAATGCTGTTACTTTGCTTCTTAATCGGTGGTTGCTGTCGCCTTCGTCTTCGAAGTGCGGTTGTCATTATCGCTAGGATTAGTTAACTATACCCCTACCACAAAACAGTCGAGGACCATGTATTTAAAAAGGTTACATGGAATATATTTAGACGAACTATGTGAAAATAGGTATGACTGATAGCACAAACGTGTCTAAATACCGTGTTTAACGTCGCTTGAAACAGTACCATGATAATAAGGCTACTTAGCCGCATGTCATACTTTTCCTTACGTGTTTACAGATAGATATATTATCTTAGCCATATATACAAAACCACGTACTTAGTTCGATCTGTACGCTGAGGTGCTTTTCTACTTGAGTAAGCAAAATTGGAGAGTGTAGTATTAGTTATTAACTGTGACCCTATTTACTAGTCTAGCCAATGTCAATCCCACGCTGAGCTGATGTACGGCAATTGTAGGTCCTTCACACGGAACGGAATTGCGGATAATCAATATCGAAAATTCACCGCCTAAAATCAGTATTAATCGGTGAACGCCTTCTCTATGGGCTCTGCGTAGCGATCCTATACAGTTACTATTTGTAAGCAAATTATAAACACTGGACTTGCGTTACTAGAGCGCAAGAGATAGTGGAAGAAGCGTTTTCTATTGCCAATTTCTTACAACGAATGAACATCTAGAAGCTCCGCTGACTTAGTCTCATCTCCAATATAGTTCATTAGCAAAATCAAATAAATAAAATAACTATTTTAGTAGTTATATCTTTAATCATTATGGATTCCCGATCGATTCTTTCGCATCGTCCCCATATTTTATTTACCTTTTTCAGTGCTTTCTTTTTTACTATAAGGAGATTTTGTAAACTATTATTTAAAAAATCGCAACACTGCCACAGTTTAATAAAATGAACAAGCATTTTCAAGGTTATTTATTATATTAAGTATACGTGCGAGAAGCTAGCTTCTTCTGCTCGAGCCGTTTGCGGCGCCAAATGCTGAGGTGCTAGCCGGATACAGTAGTATTATCGCTTCGTGTTGTATACTGATGTCGTTTATATAGCAATTGGCACTGCTGTTGCCCTGTTTGGTCCAGTTCAACTTGTTATCTTCGCTATACCGACAATGGATGTTGAGCACCAATGAAGTTCTCCTGGCAGCTGGAGTATATTTTTTCGCAAGGCTCTCCTCGTAATCCGTTCATCATAGCTGGCCAGTGAAAGGATACATTGGCTAAATGCGAACGCATGGCATTTAGAAAGCCTGTGTTGAGAAGCGAAAACAAAAATGCAACTAATACATTTGCGATCTCCAGTAACGATAATTATTGTGACTAAGGACAGCTATGAGTTATGACAACTTATTAATTAGTAACTAGCAAGCAGTAACTGTGAGCTAATAATAACTCTATTTTTAAGTTATTCTTTCTGTATTCTATAGGACTAGTTTGAAATACAACAAATTTTGCTATTCTTTAATACCCTACCAACACTTTTTCGCCCTAAAATCCAGCGATATTTTGCTGGGTATTATATTTTCACAATGTTACTTTTTCAACGCCACTTCTGACAATATATGCGCTGCGGTTAGACTCATCTCTAATTTCAGTCGCACTAGCGAAGAAAGTAGCGGTCCCTCTGTCGATGCATTTCTTAACAGCTAACTTTTCTATTGATATCTGGGGATTCAAGAGCGCCGCATGCTAAAACTCAGAACTTAAGGGCACCAAATAATCAACGGTATCTTAATCCTGGCAGCCAAAATGGCGAAAATGTTTTGCTTCGATGATGCCCCTCTCGGCGCCATCTAAATTGGTGCTGGCTACAATCCGACCTTGTCAAAGGGGCAGATATTTGCTTCTTATACATTCTAAATTCTGCTAGATTCCCTTTGTTGCTCAGAAAGCAGTCAGCTATAGAGATTCTGATGTTTTTTATAAACGTCGTGCCTGACGTGCGCAACGATTATGTTACAGGGCGACCAGCTCAAGATGTGAGAGGTGCTACGGCCAGTTGACTTAGCCTCGTATCGCTGTCTCTTCCCACATCGACGTCTCCTACAATACTTCAGCTATACAGAAGGCGGATCTTTCAGTAAGTAGGCCAGTGGATCACCTGACTATCTTATAGCTAGAACACTCCCATTCGTGCCTTCACTAGTAGCAGTCAGAGCTCAGATGGACTCGTGTTTTGACCGAAGGCTCGGTGATAATATATCCATACAGACTGTCGAAGGCGTTCTCAAAATACGAAGTTAATTTCTTATTTAGCTGCCCCTGCTTTTTGGGGCGTGTTTGAATGGTTTCTTTCAACGCTAAAAACGTTTAATGCAACAGCATGCATTCACACTGTAGAACAACATATTAATGTGTTAAATACGTCGTAATTATTTACATAATTTTGTGAATGCACCGAGGAAAACGGTTTTAGAATTAGGAATTTTTTTAATTTAAAAAAAGCTAGCTTATGTGAATATCCTATAAGCTTGTCGTAAAATCATAATAAATGACAAATTTAAATTAATAATATGTCGACAAGACGGCTTTGTCGACTGAATTTTTCGCATGGTGTTTGATTTAGTTCTGTGATAAAATAAAGAGAGCTTTTTCTTTGTTTGTGAACGCCTCAATGAAGATCTTTTTTTTTACATATAAGTGTTGTCTAACTTACGTGCAACTCGATAATTTTGGTTTAATACGTAAGCACCGCATTCACAAGCAGCCTTCGGGCGGCAGCTTCTTCGAACGCGCATTAAACGGAGACCGCTACCCAGGACGTCCCATTGAAATAGGTTACCGAGAACACTTTCGCTTAAATAACGTCCGGTCATCTGTATGGTTAAATATTGATAATATCGCAATATTGTGTGATTATCTTGCACATTTTTGGAGTTCTTAGTCCTATTCTAAAAAATCATTACTTACTATTTTTCGATATGTGAAGCAAGCCGAATTCTATTATACGCACACGCCTTTCAGACCTGATTAATGCGAGTCAAACGCTTCCTTATCACAAATACTTGTAAATTGCTTATTGATTTAATATTTGTTTTGAGAAAAAGAGCACATTAAATGACAATCGTGCTAAGAAAAGCAAATCGTATAAGGTCGACAACATTTCGGCACTTACTTCGATTGTTTCAGTGGATGGTTCCATCCACTTGAGTAGTCGCAGCCCGTAGTCGATAACCAATTCCAGGATATTCGTTAAAACACCACCCACTAGGTTTGGTAGGAAGCTCACCATCTGTGTTGCAATAGCACATGTTCGAAAGAATCACGACAAAACGATCTTTAGGGACTCAAGAAATTACTCGATTTCGAATTACTGACCAAACAAATTATTCAATACGCCTACAGGAAAAGAAGGAAAAGAACGACATAGCTAGCATCTACGCAATCAATTTGAATTTTCCAAACGCAAAAACTAGCTTAAATATTTTCCTGATAGCTGATATACGGGATTTGTTTAATGCATTAAAAGTTTTACCTAGCACATCTGATCTACTTAGTTACTTCTGACAATCGTTCACATACGAATTGCTTGATCAAATTTACAAATCGAAGCATTCCGTGTTACGTACATTTTGTATAGATAAGATCCACTGCTTCACCAACAATATGATTTAGTTGAAAATAGAGTGGAAACATGTTAAGCTGAAGAGTATGAACCCCCATTTGTAGGAATTTTCTAGACGTTGGCGATGAGATACAATATTTATAAGAATCTTCTGTTTTTAAATTCTTTCTTGTTTTAATATGTACGAAATGTTTCGTATACAGACATTTCCATCGGTTTAGAATCTTTGTTATATATACATAAAACAGCTAATATATATCAGAAAATGTTTCGGCTTAACGGGACTTTTCCATGAAACGAAATAACGTAGACAGAGACGTGTTATCGAAATGGGTGAACGACCCATCGGAGAGGTGAAAAGAATCAACTGGCGCATATTATTCCTTGACATGGATGGCGCGTCAGGCTGTTCCTCGATGGCAGGGAGCATATTCTTCTTTTCTGGAAATTCAGCGACTTTTTTTACAACGGTACGAACCCTCTTTCGAGCAAGCAAACAAAAGTTCCATTTTCAATTCAATGGCCAATCAAAATAGTCAAACCTAGTTACGTAGCAGCAGCCCTAGCGTCCAGGAACGAAAAAAAAAAAAGAAAATTCTCTACAACCGTATTAGCCATGTAGAAGAAACGATCATCCGACCTGTGACTTAGTAGTTATATTTTCATAAAATATCATTAACCATTTTGCAATTGATGCACCACCAGAAAATCTGAAAAAACACTGGAAAAATATACATACATTCGGCATCGCTTTTGCAAGCACCGTGGGTGAGAAGATAGCCTCCCAGAATTGTTCTCGGAGAGCCGACAAGACTCCGATGAAGTCTTTGAAATCCTGTGCTAGTGAATTCTCTCGTCCAGACGCTTCTCGCGCTGTTGAGGTCAAACTTGCGGTTTGTAGTCCATCAGAGATTTCCAGAGTTTGGCAATACGGGATGCATGCAAACCAGTTTATCGAACATAAAATCACTAACAGAGACGAGAACTTCAACCATAACGGGCTGCCATGCCGAGAAAATCCGCGATACATTTTTACAATCGCCTTTTACTTCAAAGTACTGCTCGGCCCGCACAGAATATACAACAATGTTTCAAGCCGCGCCCGATGCGTTCTCAGCCGAAGTTCTCTTCTCAAGTTTATCTTGCCAATATTCTACAGTGCTCATGTATTACGGTGCGCGTTCGGTACAAGTGTAACAATGTGTTAAGAGCACATTGCGCGCACAGCTCGCAGATGGCACCGCCTCAGATTCGTTCGCAGTTTAGATGCTGGCATAAATGTGGGAATTAAAACACGAAACACGAGAGTTCAACTCTAGGAAAACACATCGAACACATTCGGTATTAAAAAACACATTTTCTGATTCATTAGGCAAACTGTGAAGTTTAACTGGCAAGCAAGTGAAGAACGGTGCGTTGTTATAGCTTTTTCGTTATCATGTCTAATGCTGTGGTTGTCACCTCAGCTATGCACACATTTGTTATTAATAACGGCAGTAGCTGAATGATCAGGATGACAGCGGCTAATCGCAAACGACACTACCATGAATACCAGCTAATACATGGAACCTTATTTTACATCTCCTCTGCCCCAGTCGGCACTGCCTGTTCTGCATCCACTGACTCGTGTTGTGACCCAGTCGCTGCCGTTTTACTGGCACGTATCTAGATACTAGGCCGTTTCGCTTTACGTGAGAGTGACTACCATTGCTCTACGCCAGCAGTCCACTGCCACTGGTGTGAGTACGTTCGCCTTTCTTCTTTAAGCCGGGTTGCTCTGGGATGTTGTTCGAAATGGTGAAGTCGGCCTGTTTGTACTTGGCACTCGCGGCCGACGCCGGTCAGGGCGATTACCATTGGTTCGTACCGCGCACGAAGTTCTGAAAGTGAGGCTTTGAAGAAGGCGGCGACAGAAGAAGGGCGAGAGAAAAAATACGATGAACATATCGACTAGTATTACTGCTTAACGAATCCGGCAGTGTACGGGAGAGCGTGAGGAAAAATTGTAGATTGGTAACTGTTATTTATTAGCGATCTCGTTACAAACAGTGCTAAGAAATAAATGATTATTGCTTTGTTTGTAAATGTGGAAGCCTTTCAGCGGTTCCATGGGAACATGTTAGTCATAGTACAGTAGAGGCCATGGAATACTGTGCATGCATTTATCTTATTTAATATTTATCTTCACTAAATCATCGAAGCGGCATGTAAAAGAATATGTATATATTTTTCGGTGTGTCAAATGGGTTGCGCAAAAGAGAGGAACATAATTTTCATTATGATGCATACAGCATTTACCTGCGAGCAAGATTCGGAGAAAAGGATCATCAAAAAAATATCTTACTATTGCAACTAAAACAGATTATATATGGAACAATGAAGTTTATAGGTGGAGCCAAGAAACAAACGCAATCGACGAAAGGATTGACAAAAGATGGCTGACAAGTACAACGGAGCTCTCTTGCGTTGTTCGTGAACAGCTTCTAGTTCCTGCAAGATTCGATGCAGTGCACGATGTTTTCATTTGTCTAAAATTAATTCGATAAATGAAAGCAGCTATAGCAAGACGAGATGTGAAGTCGGCTTAAATAGGGCAGCAAAAAGCGTCTGAAGAAAGGCGTCTTGGCGAAATTATCTTAGATAATAATCTCCCCTTTTGTTTGTAGAGAATCGTTTTTTGTACGAATCAACTATGGGCGTCGTATGACGATTCGAGTGGCGCAATACCTTTGCATCTGGTCGCATGCCTTGCATGATTTAACTCTATTAATAATAATGAATTGATGAAGCCGACTGAGGAGGCGGAAAAAATGATGAATTAATAATGGAGTACAGTGAGGAAGCGGAAAAAAATTCTCTCGAGTAATCATTCTGGTGGAGAAACAATTGTTTCTGGTGGAGTAACAGTTAATCGTTAGGCAGCAGAAACATACCTATTAAATGTGAAAGATACCTCAACCAGAAGCAATGAAAGATAACTCAGAAGCAACGCAAAGCAATGAAAGAAGATAACTCAGAAGCAACGCAAAGCAATGAAAGATAACTCAGAAGCAACGCAAGATAACTCAACCACGCAAGATAACTCAACCAGAAGCAACGATTGACAACGACTCTCGACGTACTGTGCAAAAATAATTTATTCACAAAAACATGACAAATCGCAAAAAAACTATTGACAACCTATATTCGCTTTTTATTATCCTGCTTTAAAGTGGTATGAAGAAAAATTTATTCTATAATTCCGGAGCTGCTCGGAGTTCCCTCTGTGGTAACAGTTGTTATTCCCGCTTGCTGTAGGTCGTGTTGTGAATCGAATTTGCTTACGACATCCAAATGAACGGGAAACTCACGATCACTCGTCTGGGGTTCCTCTACACTGGGTCCGTCAGCATCGCCTATTACCTCATTTGTTCTATCAATTTGATTCACGTCTAATACCGTATGCGTACAGCATGCACGCAGTAGCAATGGACTCATGGAAGGTTCTGGAAGATCAAATTCATCGTCGTCCGAAAACTCATCTGCACCGTCATCGGCGGCACCGCCTTCAGGATTTTCACTTTCATCTTGGACAAGCTTTGTCATAATCGGTTTAGCAACGTGCTCAAAGTCTCTTCGATATTCATCATACTCCTCCTTTTCAGTTGATCGGCTGTGCTCGAGCCATTCGGATACATCAAACAGCTTCTCTTCCAGCAGCTTTCGATCCGTTTCAGGTATCCTATGAGCGTAAGAGCCCCCAAGCACTCCCCGTACAGCCGAGCAATAGCTCTTAAGGTCGTTTTTTGCAGCAATACAAGCTTTCCTTTTTCGGTCCTCATTTTTGAACTGAGCGCTTTCTTCTACCATACGTTCTATTTCTTCTAATGACAAACGTCCCTTTTCGTTAGTGATGGTAATCTTATTTTCTGTTCCGGTGGACTTGTCGACAGCTGAGACGTTGAGGATTCCATCAGCGTCGATATCGAAGGTCACTTCTACTTTGACCATCTCAGCTGGGACAGGCGGAAGGCCAACGAGGTCGAACTCACCCAGCAGGTTGTTGTCTTCGACCATCGCACGTTCCCCCTCAAACACCCTAATATTAACCTCTGTCTGATTGTCGTCACATGTAGTAAATACCTCGGTCCGTCGCGTTGGAATGGAGGAGTTACGTTTGATAAGCGTCGCCATTTCACCACCATCCACTTCTAGGCCAAGTGATAACGGCACAACATCTAGCAGCAGCATGTCTTTCAAGACGTCCGAGTGGTCGCCATTGAGAATTGCCGCCTGTACAGCTGCCCCATAAGCGATAGCTTCGTCGGGATTAATAGACCTATTTAACTTCTTACCGCTAAAGAATTCTTCGAGAAGCTTCTGAACACGAGGAATTCGAGTCGATCCACCCACAACAACGACATCATGAATATCCGTCTTTTTCATGTTTGCATCATTTAGAGCCTTCTCTACTAATGTGATCGTTTTACCGAACAAGTCGCCACAAAGCTCCTCAAAGCGGGTCCTGGTAATAGCCGAATAGAAGTCGATTCTATCGTGCAGCGAATCGAGTTCAATCGATGCCTGTGTCGCCGATGAGAGCGTTCGTTTTGCGCGTTCACAAACCGTACGCAGGCGTCGCATAGCTCGCTTATTTGTAGTAAGATCTTTCTGGAATCTTTGCTGGAATTCGTTGACAAAGTGGTTGATCAATCGGCTGTCGAAATCTTCGCCTCCTAAATGAGTATCACCTGCTGTCGACTTGACTTCGAAAAGGCCATCTTCGATTGATAGAATCGACACATCGAAAGTGCCTCCACCTAAATCGAAAATTAGCACATTGCATTCCTTCTTAATGTTTCCAGAAGCGTCTCTATCGAGTCCATACGCGATCGCTGCAGCCGTAGGTTCATTAATGATTCTAAGTACGTTTAGTCCAGCAATGGTTCCAGCATCTTTTGTTGCTTGCCTCTGTGAATCGTTGAAGTAAGCCGGCACAGTTATAACGGCACTTTCTATCGTGGTCCCCAAATAGGCCTCCGCAATCTCCTTCATCTTCTGGAGTATCATGGACGAAATTTGCTCAGGAAAGAAGGTTCTCACCTCGCCCTTATATTGCACTTTGATTAAAAGACGCCCATCCCCGTTGGCAACTTCGAAAGGCCAGTGCTTCATGTCATGTTGAACTGATGGATCGTCGATTCGTCGGCCAATGAGTCGCTTCGCGTCGAAAACCGTGTTCTCCGGATTCAGGGCTACTTGATTCTTCGCCGTATCACCAATAATCCTTTCAGCATCCGTAAAGCCAACGTACGATGCCGTTGTTCGGTTTCCGTGCTCGTTAGCGATGATTTCAACCTTGCCATAGCGGAAAACGGCCACACACGAATAGGTCGTGCCAAGATCTATACCAATCGCTAACCTCTGAGAAAACTTTTTTTCTTCAGAAAGTTGATCTGCTTTAAAGTCACGTAAAGAGTTGACATCCTTCGCCAATAGTAGAGGGTAAGGCGAAAGCGCCTCTGTGTTAAATGAATTCTTAGCAGCTGGCAAAGGCCGTATGCTTTGCGCAGACTTCGCAACTGATGACGACAGTTCTTCTGCCGATGGAGGGACTACAGGTGAAGAGATCGTAGCCGGTGAGCCCATTATTAGATCTAAGAAAGGTAAACGCGTCTGGCAACTCCAATAAACTTGAATGAAATGTATGTGAAATCTTAAAGTGCAGTAAAGCAAGCGCCTCGTTATCCATTCGCTACCGCTGCTGCAAGCCTATGTCGACAAACCGCTTGGACTCATAATGAGTGAGTGTCACCTATGTATAATGATATCATCCGTGTCAGCTCATTAGCTACATACATGTAATGATAAGAGCGATTCTGAAAAAAACGAATGCCTAGAAATTTTTGCTGCGATTGAAACCTTTTAAGGCTAATAACACCGTGGTGCAACTTATATTCGATGACACAAACGAAACAATTTCGAATACTACTTTCACTCATTTGCAGGCTAAAATAAACGCGATAAAAAAGCAAAGTGTAAAGGTGCTGCTTTAGATAACTTTGCGAGCATGCTTTTCGTGCCTTAGGTTCGAAGAAATCAAGAATGTATGACATATCTTAGAACGCCTAAGCCTGCACGAGATTAGTAGGCTGCTTGTCAGACCTGTTTGCTAAATAGTTTTACGCAACTTAGATTACGGTAACATCACTTTTCATTTATGTGCTATAATATTATATATTATTATAATACAAACAGCTGAACTCCCATCGTAGGTGTCCAAAATTACCATTTTTCTAGCCAAAAGACTGCTAATAATGATGAGCTGTTATTCCTAAATTTCAATAATTACTATTTTCAATTAACTCTATGCTTTAAGAAAAAGAAACAATCAGAAAGTTATGATCCATCAAAGAGTGCACACTTTTTGGCATATCTGGTAAAATTAACCATAATTTTCTTACTGTTACACACGACTTGCTCTTGGACCGTATCGGTTATTAGTGTGACTATTGATAATGGAGTGTGGCTTTGATAATGCTGCTGCTCGTCTCATGATCCCGTGAATGATAGAAAACTAAAAATATGCTTTACACTTAGTTTTTTTTTAAATAATACGCAAGCGATTTAGACTACGCAACTGATACAGTTATAAAAATCGACTTCGTACCTTTTAAAGCGGCTGTAATAATCGATCACCAAAAAAGTACAATATTATATCCTTACGGTCTACAAAACAAAACGTACAGAGGTTTTAATATTAAAAATTCCACTTTTTTATAAAGTATGGATATATGAGAAGCTTGAGGCTCAGTGATACAAGACTGTGTGATAAACCGATGTAAAGCGACTGGTTTGAATAATATTGACTATGCGAGGCAGAGCAACCCTTGTCAGCTTAAATGAATACCTAATCATTCTCGTTCTACTTTAACTGAAAAATGATTAACCGAATAGGCTTTCAATGCATCTCTTAGTATGCCAATTTCAGAAAGATATTTTTCATCTTTCTGACAAACAATTTATCTTGTAAGTCGTATTCCAGAGAACACCATTTTTTTTTTTTCTGGTAAAATATTTCCTGAGATAGCTATAATCCTCATGAGGTTCAGTGCATTGCCTGTCCCCGAATTTTTTTTCACAATCCCATATAGTAGCTAATGTGACAAGGATACCCTTTACTCAGTCAATAGATGAACTTGTTGTGTATACATGCGCATGCCAGAAAGCCTAATACTCGCGTGCGCGTACCGTCACCCAGCTGTTTGAGTCGCCGCTGCACTGAGTTAACCAGCCCTTTGCGTACCACAAAAGTAACTTCAACATCCTCCGTACACGAGGTGCCACGCTACGGCATACGAACCGCATATTCCCTAGCTTTAAAGAATCGCGCATTATTCTCTTATACATACCCACCGACATGCAGTATTAAGTATTTCTCTATGATACAAAACCCCGTTTTATTTTTTACATAAACGGTCTGGGCGTTCTTTATTGACTTAATTGCCAACTTCGCCAGCTTGACTGTTACACGTCGTCGTTCCCTCACGCCGCCGTCGATTAAGGCATGACTTAACGGTAAGATTTCTGGTAGCGAGCGCGGGCTCCGGGACCGCCGAATTTCTTCGGCTCACAACGACGGGGATCAGCAACTAGAAGTGTCTTATCGTACGAGGTGAGTGTGTCCTTGAGCTCTTTCTTCGTCGCCTCGTCGACGTACTTCTGATAGAAGGCTACGATCGCCTTAGACACGCACTGACGCACGGCGTACAGACGAGACACATCGCCACCACCCTTGACGCGAACACGGATGTCTAACTGTTGGAAGCGATCGCGACCCAAAAGCAAAATCGGCTCCATTAATTTGTACCTGTTCACAAAGTTTGAAACGTAACCGAGATCACGCGAAGCCCAAGATCACACGAGTTAGAAATGCAACTCAGGCTATGGGAGAGAAATATTCAAAAAGGGCAAGTCACAGAAAGCCTGAGGACGTACCGTGTACTTCAGGGTGAATTAAAAGTTTTATAATACACGAGCAATATACGATTCTTGGATCTCAAGTCATCCTATTGTATTAATTCCAATAGAAAATGCGCCGAAGCTTCGTCAGAGAAAATCCGTCAGATAAGCTTGACCATATGGGTAGGATGAGGAATAAGAATGAAAAAAACATGAATAAAAATAGAAAACTATAGATTACCAAAATACTGTTTCATTATCAGCGCTGTCTAGATAAGTACGTATTGCTCCTCATGGTTGATAAAAAGAAGAATTTTACAGATTCATTTTGTGAATTCCTACCGAAGAGTCGCGGGCTCGATCATGTCAAGGGGTTTTCCATTAACACGGAGAACCCCATTTCCAGCTTTGCAGTGCGCAACGGCGATGGCTGTTTTCTTACGGCCAAACACCTGCACCGACTTGCTAGGCTCCTTTGCTGTAGACATCTAGACATTATACGATAACCAATATAGAGTAACGGACCGGACGCAAGTAAAACAAAACAGTTAGAAATTAGCATAACACTTTATTTTCACTTCTATCCGCAATCTAATTGGCAATCAATGATAGCACTAAAGATATCAAAAATCCATGCAAGGTCAGTGGCCGCTATCAAGATATCAAAAATCCAGGCAAGGTCAGTGCCCGCGATCAGACTTTTTCTCGAGGCTGTAGACAGGTTCAACTGGAAACCAACTCACATTCTATGCCTGCTCAAAAATTTATATGTGAACCTGTAAGCGATCCCTATACACCGTCTATTATATTACCGGTACGATATTTTATTTTATTTTCTGCTTTATTTTAATTAAGGGCTTTTATGGGCTTCAGACTAATAGCGCACAATTGCTTTTCTAACAGATATTCGCTAATAGGTAGATACACGAAAGTCGTCTTTTTAATAGTTAGCATAAAACAACGACGGCCATGCCAAACTCTGCTGATCATTATTCGATCCAACCGGCCTATCGGCACAGTAAGTAAGACTTGCTTGCTCGTACACGTGGTTGCTCAAAACCAATGGAAGTTTACCGTGGAAGAACCACGGCCTAAATCGTGTATGTCTTTAGCTTATATCTCATGTTTCGAATTAACCTTGATTCTGCCAACAAAATGTTAGTTGGTAGCCTAGTCAACGTCGTCAATACAACAGCAGGACAATCGCAGCAATGGCGTTCTAAACAGTCCTCAGAAGAAAAATTATCAATGTCAGTTACACTGTGCTGGCATGTGTTACTTTTGTATGCGTGCTAAGACACCGCACAGTTTCCGGTATACTATTGGCACTTTGACTGGGCACGCATCCCGTACGACAATTAATTAAATTTAGAACCAACATAAATTCCATTTCCAACACGATTTTTAGTGAAAAAACGTATACCTTTTAATCACACAACGTCCGGGACGAAGCCTCGACACCAAAAGGAAAGATTTGCCGTGAGTTCGAAACCGCTCAGCTCTACCCTCCACAGCGGTATCACATCCCGCCAAAATAATGCCACAATGACACAATAAAATGTACCACATAACTGTGCGCAGCATGCGTTGCGGCGCCTAATTCAAATTATATCATAGGTTGATCTATGGAAGAAACGAATCACTCGAACACCCTTCTGAGTTTTTTGTTTCGGTTTTCAACTGTATTTGCAAAATCGTTTAAATACGGCTAAATGTTCAAAATGAGTTTTTATGATGAACGCTTTTTATTTTATATGACATCGATGCTTATCAACGTTGCGTAGTGTGGTTCATATAGATCCTCGTTGACAACGTATTATTATTATTATTATCTCTATGGTAAAGGAGAATATGTTCTGAAAGAATGGAGAAGCTGTTTCGATAGGCGATGTCAAGCGGATGCTACGCGTTAGACGAGTACGTGGGAGTGTAGGCGTCGGATAAATGTTCAGCAAAAGGAGGAACGACAGCAGCAAGCGTAGATATTCTGATCTTAGCTACCAGTTATGAGCATGAAGTTATCCAACATAGTCTACAATTCGTGGAAATGCAGTGTTGTATTTGGCGCTAAAAATTATGATTTTTTTTCTTAAGTGCTTATCATTTTTTACATTCTACGTGGTGATTATGATAATGATTTACTCACTGACGAAAGACACATTTCGTAAATTTCATTTTATCTGATATGTTAGAGAAAAATGTAAATCTAGTTTACTGCATAATTCAAATAAAGCTGAATGATGAAACCATGCGCACGGTGATCAAATTTCCCATTACGTATAATGCGTTAAATAATGATGTATAATTCTACAGCTTAATATTACATTTGCTACACTTTTATGTTCCATCATGCGTCCTTTAAGTACAAGAAATTACTTTTTGTATTTTTTTGGGATAATGTAAAATCAACATCAAAATTCACGTCCATTCACTTATGCAAATGCTTAGACACAGTCTATTGTGCAGGCGACCTGGAGAACAAATCAAGAGTGTCAGGGAAAAAAATGAAAGAATGCTCCGTCTGGGCATTTGGTTATGGGTCTATCATTTGGAAGGTAGACTTTCCGACTACCGAGTCGTGTGTCGGGTATGTTCGCGGTTTTGTGCGGAGGTTCTACCAAGGGTCTACGGATCATAGGTAAGAATACCAATAATAGTAATAGCTTGAACCTGTTTTCGCTGAAAGAAGCTTATAATAATGCAAAGTCTTTAAGTGTCTTCAATATGAACGTCCCCAGCGCTCTCTTCTGCGTCTGACCAAAATTTACCAAGTATTACATTTTCAGGTTTACATAACGCAAACTTTTCTTTATCAAGTACCGCATATTATGCCGTTGAATTTGTCAGGTTAATAAAATAATAAAGATTATTCGAAATGATAATGATCATCATCATAAATAACTTTTACGCATAAATTGAGATTAATTTTACATAGTTGACAATCAATACTACTTGTATCGTGTACTACATACTTTTCTTTGTTCTTTATGCTGCCTGATCAAAACTGTGGAAAATCATTGCTAATTAAAAACGCTGGAAGCCTTATAATACGTAATGATTTTGCACTATTACAAGAATACTCAGCATAGATATATGTAGATCCTAATCAATATATTCCAGAAGCTCAAGTAATTATTTCTCAGCCCACGATTTCGTGCATTTCTGTATGTAAAAATGCTGTATTTGAAGTATTTCGCTTGAATATAATTTCCGAAATCAAAGCGACATAATCGTACGTTGAATCTTGTATTTACAGAAGCTAACAACTTTGATCCTTTTAGGGGAACGCCGGAAAGTCCTGGAAGAGTGGTCACCTTATTACCTACGGGTATCGAAGAAGACAAAGTCTGGGGAGTTGCGTATCGGATTCCCGATGAGGAGGTAAATTAACCAGTGTCATTCGAGAATTTGGGGTAAACTTTTGTCTCCTGTTTAACACACTTTGCCTCGGAGTCTGCTCATGCATTCTATTTCGAAACCAGCATTTTTCGGCAATAGTAGAAATCCGCATGCAGGATTAGAGCAAGCCGACTACTTAGGCATAACCTAATGTCTCAATGTGGATCGAAGTAGACCTTCTGGATCTTGAATAAGAATCATTTCCAAGAATCAATATACCATTTGTATAATGTATATTTTCACTGGTTTTACAGCTGTTCTGTTTTAATGTTTTACTCGGCAGCAAAATATTTCTTGTTGCATCCTCCAATACATTTTTGGTCAAAACTGTGATACGGTAGCAGCTATTATTCCTTCCGATAGAAGAGCTGTTGGTGCGTAGATATAATAGACCCATGTACTTGAATACCTACAATACATGACCAATAGTAATGATCAATGGTACGTGAAATTTGTCGTTGGTTTCGTGAATAACATTATATACACACATTGTTGTCGTGATCTTTCATGATAGGTGGAGAGCGTGATATCACATTTGGACTATAGGGAGAAAGGAGGTTTCACTCGATCGAAGACGTTGTTCTTTCCTAAAGATTCAAAGGTAGAACCCTTTGAAATTATTGTCTACGTAGCAGTCGAAGGAAATGTCAATTATCTTGGTAAGATAACGCTTTTGCGGGAAGGGTTCATTCAGCCTATTTTGAGGTTTGTCAGGTTCAGAATAGAAACTGCACGTCAGATAATTTTTCCAGTCTTTTCACACGGAATTTTATTTCGATTCGTGCGCACCATATCTTTGGGATAAAAATTGAGTCATATGTGTCTATTCGAACGCGACAACAACATTTATAACCGGTTGCCTTCTGACTCAATGAAATTCACGATCTTAAATATTCAGTTAAAATAGATCCTTTTCGGCCATTGACTTCCACTTAATGGGATCCTCTGTTAGCCTAGGCTTTTTGTTATGAATAGGGAGAACTTGTATAGTACCTGTTGTGCGTATTTCGTCTCGTTCGTATAAGAATGATTTATTTTTAGGCCCGGCCCCACTGGACGAAATCGCCCGTACCATCGCCTTTTCTCGTGGGCCCTCCGGCACCAATGTTGAGTATTTGTTCAATCTTTGCAAATCTATGAGAGAGCTTGTGCCCGAGGTTAAGGACGAGCATCTCTTTACTCTTGAAGCTGGAGTTCGAAAATTATTAGCCAGAGAAGAGGAAGCAACACAATTAAAGCAGGAAAATCTGAAGCTCCAAAATCCAAAAGCATGATTATCGATAGTGATAAACGAGATAACGCAGAGAACAGTAATTGGTGTAGTGCTATATTAATCGACAGTGCTGCTGAGAAAAATATAAAATTCGCGAATGTACCTGATAATAATCAGGCACATTCGCGAATTATATATATTTGAAATTAATGAAGATGTAGTCCATACTATTTACACAAAAATAAGGCACGAAATCCCGAGCTTTGAGACAGTTTATGAAGAGCCTGGCAATTATACTTTTGAGATAGCATAAGTTAGCTGCACCACGAATGAAATAAATGGTATGAAATACACCACATGAAATCGTGTTTAATAACAATTTTAGATGCATTTGTCGAGTTTTGTTCATTGACTTTACGGACGATTCCGGCGTGGTAAATGGTATTTCAGATCTTTGGTTACTGGTCAAACATTAATTGGCGTATTACTGGCTTACAACCATCCCACGTTGTGCATTTCGAAGATATTTTTAGAGCTTATAATCAGTGTATAGTTCTTTACTTATCACAGTACTACCGCTATTAAGTACGCCAATTACAAACAAAAAACGCTTTAGTCCTAAAAACTAACAAAGACTTCCAAAAGGAACAAAGTTTACTTTGTACACAGGCGCAATCTGGTTCTACCCAACTCATTTTCACATTCGCGGCGGTTGGTAAGTGACCAGTTATTCCGCTGTCGTCGTTCGAGAATTAAGCTGATAATCTCTATTTATATTTATTCGACTAACTGCATCGTTGTACAAAAATTGCTTTAAGCATTTATATGGAATGTTGGAACCAATCCTTATTATAGTTTTCCATGAAAACTATAATATGAAGAAAAAAAAATGGAATCCCCTATTGAGATCAATGATTAAAGGGCTGTTTATTCCTTCGATGTACTTCGTAAGGATTGTCTCAGTCCGGTGACACTAGGTGACCAACTGATCTGAACCAAAAATTAAAATGCTTTTTCTCTCTCGATCGAAATACTTGTCAAAATAATTTATCGTTCCAATCTGCATCGTTTCTGTTCTCTCTATTTTTTTTTTTTTTTAATTTCTTACTTAAATTAGCACCAGCAATTATGAGTAAATTACATCACAACATATTTGTTGCGACAAATGTGCATATTGAAACGACACGTTACACGAACTACTATGTTTCACATTGAACTGTTCGGCGCGGCGATATTCAGTAGTATCATCGTATGCTTCACGCGAAAAGCTACGGCAATCCACCTCGATAAATTGACTACCTAGCTTTATTCGAGCGCTAATATCGAAATGTACTCGTAGATCATATACACGATAATATATATTAACTACAAGAATATATTCGTGAAAAAATATTTTTATATATTAGAACGGACGAAACTACCCCCACTTCAACAGACGAGGGTGCGCTGCGCTTCTTAAGAGGTCTATTCGTTCGAAGGTTTCAAAAAAAGCTGTTGTAAATCGTGCGCAAAGTCGACATCCGTGTGTTCAAACTGGTATATAAATTAGAGACTTCATTGCTAAAAACACACAGGGCTTAACATCCGTACTCTGCGTTAAAATGAAATGAGTTGATAACGTGAAATTGCTGAATAGCGATACGTAGATAGATGTGTTCCTGCATCATCTGATCGAGCTCAGTTATACCATTACTCAGGTTCCGTATTACGCTATGGCTACGAGTTCGTACTTCGTCGTTTTGTAATTATGATCACTCGGTTCCTCTAGATTAATTAAATACGTCCCGGTGACGAAGGCCATCTTTGACCTGAGGATGCAAAGGAGCTGAAGTTAGAAATCGACCATTGTTGATCGTTCCTATTCCGCAAGTTATCAGTACAAACTACAGCGAAATACGAGCCAACAGTCTCATTATGTCTATCCTTTCCTGAATTTCATTCAGTTTAGGATCCGAAATCCGTAGCGTATGGTCCGCCCTAAAATACAAATGAGTTAGTTAAATACTAAATCACGACATTAAACGAAGCTAAGAAACAAATCTTTCAGAAAGCTGCTCGCGCCTGGCTTCATACTGGTTTAAAAGTCGTGTTCACAGTTTCTTCAGTTGACATTTTGAGCAAAACTCGTTCCCATTGCGTGAAGGCTGTCATGAATTCAAGATTTCTCTCACTTAATCACTAGATGACCAATACGGCGCCTCATTTGCTTCATGCTATCTAGCATTGTCTTTTGACTTTGTCATAACTTGTTTATTCAAAGAGAAAATATGATACTATCTACAAGTATCTTGCGCCAAAGTAGACCTCAAAAAGTTACTAACCGTTTCTGTGGGGTACCCTTCTTCGGGAAGATATTGAATGCTTGCGAAATCTACGATGCGATTTATTTAGTCTGTGTTTTCTTCGGAGTAAGTTACCGGCTCGTTTGTCTGAAAATTTTAAGCGACCAAAGCAATGATTACTCCGACAACAAATGCCAAACTACTAATTTTTTTAATATAATTATGTAATTACTAAAAAAATTAGTCTTATTTATATCTATCTTCGATATTGACAGGAACGCGATCCTTGCACATTGTTTGCAGGAATTATTTTTTAGTTTCTTTTTAATTGATTTTTAAATTGAGAGATTAAGACATCGTACGAGCTAGTGAATTTGTAAATTAGCATATTTGTGAATGTATTGCTACATATAGTAATACATTCAAGTCGAAGAGCTTTTCCAAAGGCTTTTTCACTTACCGAACTGCAGTTTATTCTTGAATGTGTATGATAAGTTACTTTGTGGGCAGTAGATGTCTACACGTACATGGAGGCGTCGAAAGGTGTGGATCGAAGGAAATATAAAGCTGTTTTCCATCATATTTAAAATCGAAAGATAACCTCGTTGGCCCTCAATTACACCATACGATGCCTCTACGTTTTTCGGAGTATTAACGCATCTGTCTATCGTTACGTTAATATACGATCTCTGGCCCTCAACTTTGATCCTTTCCAAGTGCAAATCGGATGCATTTCCCTCTATAACAATTCAAAGAAACAAAGTTGATTTACGTATAGTTGTGATCACTTTCGTACGAGAGGAAACAATTACCAAAATGTTTCGAGTACGAAACAACTGACCATCAATATTTTCGATTTATTTCAAATATCTTCAAATATCTAATATATA
>NW_019213495.1:317264-319940 GCF_002532875.2 Varroa jacobsoni
ATAATAAAAAATCTAATCTAACTACCAATAGTTCGAAATCGATTAGGGGGTGCGAGAGCCTTGGATGATATGTCCTGAGAACGTTTGTAAGGATCTGCCAGCACCTTTTACAGTACACTGTTTAATAGTGTTGTGCCTATATATTTCATTGTTGATATGTATCTGATGCTACTGTCAATCGCCGTGAAGTACATGAAGACCTATGAACCTCCTCACGTGGATCTGACTAATTTGTTTCGTCTTTGCTGCTTAAATACGCTTATTCTAGGCCAGTGGTGTACCTCTATCAGCATGGTTTCGGAAGGAGGCGATTTTATCGTTCACTACAGCGCTTCCATTTCAGAGCGAGGTTATGTTAGGTAACGGATGGGTTGCCGAGCATAAACCTCTTTGCATGCATTACTATTTCATGCATATCGAGAACAATACATGGACTACCATAATACGAACCACTCCGTATCATACTTACCCAGTTCGTCCATGCATCTTGAATCGCATCTCGAAAGGTTCATCCAAGGCCCAACAAATGTTTGCATTTGGAACATCTTCATGCCAATCCTGTATGATGGAGTAACGTTCAGGAAATTCGAACCTTTCCCTAGTCTCAAATAAACAGGCTGCAGAAAGCAAACAGCATGTAAATGAAAAAAAGCAAGCGAACACTGTTCTACACACTGCTCCAATAAGAAATCTACCAAAACTAGCTCCACAGCGAGTCAAATCCGCGTAGGCAAGCTCAATGGCGGTACACCTATGAGACAAGTCAATTCGCCCAAGGTAGGCATAAATCAAATGTGTTTTGACATGATTTAGTATCAACGAAGACAATGATGCGAGTCGTAATCATTTTTCAGACTACTTCAAATGTTCTCACCGTTGTTTCGTCGGTCCTGTCCAAGGTCAGTGGGCACTCTGATCGTGATCCTGATTTGGGCGTACTACACGTGATAATATAAGTGACGTTTCTGTATTTATTCAGCGATGGCATGGTAATATAGCCAACTTGAAGGCCAGACCAGTGCTCGTATGTAAATTCGAAACAGTCTGTACTGATTCCGTACTCACTTATCGCTGGAATTGATAAAGAGTCAAATAACTAATCCCACAACGTACGTGCTAGCTCTGACCAAGCAACAAGGAATACATACATACATACATTGGCGTCGGAAACACGCTGTGAGTCTCGTTTGAAAATGCACAAATGGATCCGGATCGTTATCGTACGAAACATTATGCCCAGTTTTGTGCGCAATTTTTATAGAGAAAAAAAAAAACCAATAGTGAGAAACCTTAAAAAGTAGCAGGTGTTGGGATTCACGAGACGTCGCATTACGAGTATAATAAAGTGAAGCAATTTTTTTTTGTACAATGAGTGAATCAAGGTTGCGCGTCCGTACGTAAATCCGTACCTTGTAAATAACCTCCGGCTTTGCGAACGGGATAGTCGGTCTGTCATTGGGATATCGCAATAACATATAGGATATTAATAATAGCACTCACGTGTAGTGTCGATTTCGCCTCTGATGTCATACGAGCCATAGGCCTCACAGGCGTAGCGGACACGCAGTCTCAACGAAGATCTTTCTTTGATATCAATCAACGTAAACTGCTCAAGTGTAGTATCTTTAAATAAGATATATCCCCTTTGCCCTTTGTTGGTACCGTACTCAACAAAGGCATAATCCAATTCACTGTTATAACAATACTTAATTTTTTCTGGCATGGCAGCTTCGATGTTCACAAATCCATCTAATTTTTCAACGATCGTTAACTCCATCAATTTAGTGGAATTTACGTTATCTGCGAAATTTCACGAAAAATTAAGTTTATGAATGTTTAAAAGTAAAAAAAAAAATTAGCCTGCCGGTTTTTTTTGAAATGAGCCCGTTCAAGCTACTAAAGGCTTATCAATGAAGCACTAAACACGCTTCATATCAGCATTACATTGGATACGTTCAAGATTGACCACGTTATGGCGCACGTACATGTAATCGGATGGATATAATATAGCACAATAACTATAGCGTAACACCAAAAAAATAACGCGTACCCTAGAACCGGGCGTAGATGTAAAATGGACAGATTAAATAAACGTAGATTTTTACCCAAATTTTCGTAGCACACTGTATCGCATCGTGTCAGGTTGATTGGGCCTATATCCATACTCGCCGTATGGACTTTGTGTTTGCCAATCGGGTATTTGGCCGTGATAGATACGTTACACTCAGGCGGGTTTAATTCATCATACTCTCCAGGCAGATCAATTTCAGCAGTCTGTATGTAAAGGAATAAGTATTTCATTTTAGAAAACTTTTTTTACCTATATAAAACATGAAACACTGACGGAAAGACGCAAACAATAAAAAAGTGCCGGGAACAATAAATCTGTAGAATGGATTTTTATTTTGGGTAGCTCCATTTTGTCTCTTAACTGCAACCGCTTGTGTTAGACTGCTCTGACGCCAGCACGACGCGTCACGAGTATTTAATAACTCGATGATGAACCATACTGGCGTTAAGTAGCTCGCTCAATAAATATAACCGACTAAGTAGTGCACTTCCGAAATTTCCTATACATTTTTCGATTCAAGCAATTACCAGTGTCGCGGCTTCAAGTTCGGCAAACGCCACATCAATATAACAATTCAGTTAGATCATTTTTTAAATATATATATA